>NW_024395721.1:0-20948 GCF_016617805.1 Bactrocera tryoni | reverse complement strand
AGATAACGAAGGTAAATTAACTTGAATATGTGACGTTAATGATTTGAATCAACTCGATATGGATTGCTAAATATTCAAATGCAGGAAAATCGGTTATATACCTAAGTGTAAAATTGTAGAATTTTTCCAAATGCTCTGCCGTTATGGCTCTATGCCAACTTTAGTAAGATGAAGAAATATAATTAACTTTAATATTTGAAGATAAAGATTTGAAGCAACTTGATATGGATTTCTAAATGTGTACTTGCCAGAAAATCGGTTTTATACTAAATGTAAAATTGTGAAATTTTTCCAAATGCACTGCCGTTTTGGCTTTATGCCAACTTAAGTAAAATGAAGAAAGTTAACTAACTTTAATATGTGAAGCTAATGATTTGAAGCAACTTGATATGGATTTCTAAATGTGTACATGCCAGAAAATTGGTTTTATACTAAATGTAAAATTGTGGAATTTTTCCAAATGCACTGCCGTTTTTTTGGCTTTATGCCAACTTCTGTAAGTTGATGAAGGTAAATTAACTTGAATATGTGACGTTAATGATTTGAATCAACTCGATATGGATTGCTAAATGTTTAAATGGAGGAAAATCGGTTTTATACCAAATGTAAAATTATAGAATTTTTCCAAATGCTCTGCCGTTATGGCTCTATGCCAACTTTAGTAAAATGAAGAAATATAATTAACTTTAATATTTGAAGATAATGATTTTAAGCAACTTGATATGGATTTCTAAATGTGTACATGCCAGAAAATCGGTTTTATACTAAATGTAAAATTGTGGAATTTTTCCAAATGCACTGCCGTTTTGGCTTTATGCCAACTTCTGTAAGATGACGAAGGTAAATTAACTTGAATATGTGACGTCAATGATTTGAATCAACTCGATATGTTTTGCTAAATGTTTAAATGGAGGAAAATCGGTTTTATACTTAAATGTAAAATTGTGGAATTTTTCCAAATGCACTGCCGCTATGGCATAATGCCAACTTAAGTAAGATGAAGAGAGTTAATTAACTTTAATATGTGAATTTGTTAATTTGAAGCAACTTGATATGTATTTCTAAATGTATACATGCAGGAAAATCGGTTTTATAACTAAATTTAAAATTGTGGAATTTTTCAAAATGCACTGCCGTTTTTGCTTTATGACAACTTTAGTAAGATGAAGAAAGTTAATTAACTTGAATATGTGAATTTAATAATTTGAAGCAACGTGATATGGATTTCTAAATGTGTGCATGCAAGAAAGTCGGTTTTATACCTAAATGTAAAATTATGGAATTTTTTCCAAATGCACTGCCGTTATGGTCTTATGTCAACTTGGGTAAGATGGTGAAGGGTAATTAATCAACTTTAATATGTGAAGGTAATGATTTGAATCAACTCAATATGGATTTCTGAATGTTTAAATGCAGGAAAATCGGTTTAATACCTAAATGCAAAATTGTGCGATTTTTCCAATGCTCTGCCGTTATGGCTTTATGCCAACTTTAGTAAGATGAAGAAAGTGAATTTACTTTAATAAGTGAATTTAAAAATTTGAAACAACTTGACATGGATTTATAAATATGTACATGCAAGAAAGTCGGTTTTATACCTAAATGTAAAATTGTGGAATTTTTCCAAATGCTCTGCCCTTATGGCTCTATGCTAACTTTAGTAAGATGAAGAAGGTTAATTAACTTTAATATGTGAAACTAATGATTTAATGCAACTTGATATGGATTTCTAAATGTGTACATGCAAGAAAATCGGTTTTATACCTAAATGTAAAATTCTGGAATTTTCCAAATGCACTGCCGTTTTGGCCAACTTCTGTAAGATGACGAAGGTAAACTAACTTGAATATATGACGTTAATGATTTGAATCAACTCGATATGGATTTCTAAATGTTTAAATGCAGGAAAATCGGTTTTATAACTAAATGTAAAGTTTCAGAATTTTTCCAAATGCACTGCCCTTTTGGCTTTATGCAACTTTAGTAAGATGAAGAAAGTTATTTAACTTTAATATGTGAAACTAATGATTTGAAGCAACTTGATATGAATTTCTAAATGTGTACATCCCAGAAAATCGGTTTTATACTAAATGTAAAATTGTGGAATTTTTCCAAATGCACTGCCGTTTTGGCTTTATGCCAACTTCTGTAAGATGACGAAGGTAAGTAAACTTTAATATGTTAAGCTAATTATTTAAAGCAACTTGATATGGATTTCTAAATGTTTAAATGCAAGAAAATCGGTTTTCTACCTAAATGCAAAATTGTGGAATTTTTTCCAAATGCACTGCCGTTTTGGCTTTATGCCAACTTTAGTAAGATGAAGAAAGTTAATTAACTTTAATATGTGAAGCTAATGATTTGAAGCAACTTGATATGGATTTCTAAATGTGTACATCCCAGAAAATCGGTTTTATAACTAAATGTAAAATTGTGGAATTTTTCCAAATGCACTGCCGTTATGGCTTTATGAAACTTTAGTAAGATGATCAAAGTTAATTTACTTTAATATGTGAATTTAATAATTTGAAACAACTTGACATGCTTTTATAAATGTGTACTTGAAAGAAAAACGGTTTTATACCTAAATGTAAAATTATGGAAATTTTTCCAAATGCACTGCCGTTTTGTCTTTATGCCAACTTGAGTAAGAAGGTGAGGGTTAGTTAACTTAAATATGTTAAGTAAATGATTTAAGGCAACTTGATATCGATTTCTGAAATTTACATGCAAGAAAATCGATTTTATACCAAAATGTGAAATTGTGGAAATTTTCCAAATGCACTGCCGTTTTTGCTTTATGCGAACTTCTGTAAGATGAAGAAAATTAGTTAACTTTAATATGTTAAGCTTATGATTTGAAGCAACTTGATATGGATTGCTAAATGTTTAATTGCAGGAAAATCGGTTTTATACCTAAATGTAAAATTGTGGAATTTTTCCAAATGCTCTGCCGTTATGGCTTTATGCCAACTTTAGTAAGATGAAGAAAGTTAATTTACTTTAATAAGTGAATTTAATAATTTGAAACAACTTGACATGGACTTCTAAATTTGTACATGCAAGAAAATCGATTTTCTACCTAAATGCAAAATTGTGGAATTTTTTCCAAATGCACTGCCGTTTTGGCTTTATGCCAACTTTAGTAAGATGAAGAAAGTTAATTAACTTTAATATGTGAAGCTAATGATTTGAAGCAACTTGATATGGATTTCTAAATGTGTACATCCCAGAAAATCGGTTTTATAACTAAATGTAAAATTGTGGAATTTTTCCAAATGCACTGCCGTTATGGCTTTATGACAACTTTAGTAAGATGAAGAAAGTTAATTAACTTTAATATGTGAATTTAATAATGTGAAGCAACTTGATATTGATTTCTAAATGTGTGCATTTAAGAAAGTCGGTGTTATACCTAAATGTAAAATTGTGGAATTTTTCCAAATGCACTGCCGTTTTGGCTTTATGCCAACTTCTGTAAGATGACGAAGGTAAATTAACTTGAATATGTGACGTTAATGATTTGAATCAACTCGATATGGTTTGCTAAATGCTTAAATGCAGGAAAATCGGTTTTATACCTAAATGAATAATTGTGGAATTTTTCCAAATGCACTGCCGTTTTGGCTTTATGCCAACTTCTTTAAGATGAAGAAAGTTAATTAACTTTAATATGTGAAGCTAATGATTTGAAGCAACTTGACATGGACTTCTAAATTTGTACATGCAAGAAAATCGGTTTTCTACCTAAATGCAAAATTGTGGAATTTTTTCCAAATGCACTGCCGTTTTGGCTTTATGCCAACTTTAGTAAGAAGAAGAAAGTTAATTAACTTTAATATGTGAAGCTAATGATTTGAAGCAACTTGATATGGATTTCTAAATGTGTACATCCCAGAAAATCGGTTTTATAACTAAATGTAAAATTGTGGAATTTTTCCAAATGCACTGCCGTTATGGCTTTATGACAACTTTAGTAAGATGAAGAAAGTTAATTACCTTTAATATGTGAAGCTAATGATTTGGAGCAACTTGATATGGTTTTCTAAATGTGTACATGCCAGAAAATCGGTTTTATACTAAATGTAAAATTGTGGAATTTTTCCAAATGCACTGCCGTTTTGGCTTCATGCCAACTTCTGTAAGATGAAGAAAGTTAATTAACTTGAAAATGTTAATTTAATAATTTGAGACAACTTGATATGGATTTCTGAATGTGTACATGCACGAAACTAGGTTTTATACCTAAATGTAAAATTGTGGAATTTTTCCAAATGCACTGCCGTTTTAGCTTTATGCCAACTTCTGTAAGATGACGAAGGTAAATTAACTTGAATATGTGACGTTAATGATTTGAATCAACTCGATATGGATTGCTAAATGTTTAAATGCAGGAAAATCGGTTTTATACCTAAATGTAAAATTGTGGAATTTTTCCAAATGCATTGCCGTTTTGCTTTATGCGAACTTCTGTAAGATGACGAAGGTTAATAAACTTTAATATGTTAAGCTAATTATTTAAAGCAACTTGATATGGATTTCTAAATGTTTAAATGCAAGAAAATCGGTTTTCTACCTAAATGCAAAATTGTGGAATTTTTTCCAAATGCACTGCCGTTTTGGCTTTATGCCAACTTTAGTAAGATGAAGAAAGTTAATTAACTTTAATATGTGAAGCTAATGATTTGAAGCAACTTGATATGGATTTCTAAATGTGTACATCCCAGAAAATCGGTTTTATAACTAAATGTAAAATTGTGGAATTTTTCCAAATGCACTGCCGTTATGGCTTTATGAAACTTTAGTAAGATGATCAAAGTTAATTTACTTTAATATGTGAATTTAATAATTTGAAACAACTTGACATGCTTTTATAAATGTGTACTTGAAAGAAAAACGGTTTTATACCTAAATGTAAAATTATGGAAATTTTTCCAAATGCACTGCCGTTTTGTCTTTATGCCAACTTGAGTAAGAAGGTGAGGGTTAGTTAACTTAAATATGTTAAGTAAATGATTTAAGGCAACTTGATATCGATTTCTGAAATTTACATGCAAGAAAATCGATTTTATACCAAAATGTGAAATTGTGGAAATTTTCCAAATGCACTGCCGTTTTTGCTTTATGCGAACTTCTGTAAGATGAAGAAAATTAGTTAACTTTAATATGTTAAGCTTATGATTTGAAGCAACTTGATATGGATTGCTAAATGTTTAATTGCAGGAAAATCGGTTTTATACCTAAATGTAAAATTGTGGAATTTTTCCAAATGCTCTGCCGTTATGGCTTTATGCCAACTTTAGTAAGATGAAGAAAGTTAATTTACTTTAATAAGTGAATTTAATAATTTGAAACAACTTGACATGGACTTCTAAATTTGTACATGCAAGAAAATCGATTTTCTACCTAAATGCAAAATTGTGGAATTTTTTCCAAATGCACTGCCGTTTTGGCTTTATGCCAACTTTAGTAAGATGAAGAAAGTTAATTAACTTTAATATGTGAAGCTAATGATTTGAAGCAACTTGATATGGATTTCTAAATGTGTACATCCCAGAAAATCGGTTTTATAACTAAATGTAAAATTGTGGAATTTTTCCAAATGCACTGCCGTTATGGCTTTATGACAACTTTAGTAAGATGAAGAAAGTTAATTAACTTTAATATGTGAAGTAATGATTTGAGCAACTTGATATGGTTTTCTAAATGTGTACATGCCAGAAAATCGGTTTTATACCTAAATGTAAAATTGTGGAATTTTTCCAAATGCACTGCCGTTTTGGCTTTATGCCAACTTCTGTAAGATGAAGAAAGTTAATTAACTTGAAAATGTTAATTTAATAATTTGAGACAACTTGATATGGATTTCTGAATGTGTACATGCACTAAACTAGGTTTTATACCTAAATGTAAAATTGTGGAATTTTTCCAAATGCACTGCCGTTTTAGCTTTATGCCAACTTCTGTAAGATGACGAAGGTAAATTAACTTGAATATGTGACGTTAATGATTTGAATCAACTCGATATGGATTGCTAAATGTTTAAATGCAGGAAAATCGGTTTTATACCTAAATGTAAAATTGTGGAATTTTTCCAAATGCACTGCCGATATGGCTCTATGCCAACTTTAGTAAGATGAAGAAATATAATTAACTTTAATATTTGAAGATAATGATTTTAAGCAACTTGATATGGATTTCTAAATGTGTACATGCAAGAAAATCGGTTTTATACTAAATGTAAAATTGTGGAATTTTTCCAAATGCACTGCCGTTTTGGTTTTATGCCAACTTCTGTAAGATGACGAAGGTAAATTAACTTGAATATGTGACGTTAATGATTTGAATCAACACGATATGGATTGCTAAATGCTTAAATGCAGGAAAAACGGTTTTATACCTTAATGTAAAATTGTGGAATTTTTCCAAATGCTCTGCCGTTATGGCTCTATGCCAACTTTAGTAAGATGAAGAAAGTTAATTAACTTTAATATGTGAAGCTAATGATTTGAAGATACTTGATATGGATTTCTAAATGTGTACGTGCCAGAAAATCGGTTTTATACTAAATGTAAAATTGTGGAATTTTTCCAAATGCACTGCCGTTTTGGCTTTATGCCAACTTCTGTAAGATGACGAAGGTAAGTTAACTTGAATATGTGACGTTAATGATTTGAATCAACTCGATATGGATTGCTAAATGTTTAAATGTAGGAAAATTGGTTTTATACCCAAATATAAAATTGTGGAATTTTTCCAAATGCTCTGCCGTTATGGCTTTATGCCAACTTTAGTAAGATGAAGAAAGTTAATGAACTTGAAAATGTTAATTTAATAATTTGAGACAACTTGATATGGATTTCTGAATGTGTACATGCACGAAACTAGGTTTTATACCTTAATGTAAAATTGTGGATTTTTTTCCAAATACACTGCCATTTTTGCTTTATGGCAACTTCTGTAAGATGATGAAGGTAAATTAACTTGAATATGTGACGTTAATGATTTTATTCAACACGATATGGATTGCTAAATGCCTAAATGCAGAAAAATCAATTTTATACCTAAATGTAAAATTGTGGAATTTTTCCAAATGCACTGCCGTTATGGCTCTCTGCCAACTTTAGTAAGATGAAGAAAGTTAATTAACTTTAATTTTTGAAGCTAATGATTTGAAGCAACTTGATATGGATTTCTAAATGTGTACATGCCAGAAAATCTGTTTTGAACCTAAATGTAAAATTGCGGATTTTTTACAAATGCACTGCCGTTTTGGTTTTATGCCAACTTCTGCAAGATGACGAAGGTATATTAACTTGAATATTTGACGTTAATGATTTGAATCAACTCGATATGGATTGCTAAATGTTTAAATGCAGGAAAATTGGTTTTATACCCAAATATAAAATTGTGGAATTTTTCCAAATGCTCTGCCGTTATGGCTTTATGCCAACTTTAGTAAGATGAAGAAAGTTAATTAACTTCAAAATGTGAATTTAATAATTTGAGACAACTTGATATGGATTTCTGAATGTGTACATGCACGAAACTAGGTTTTATACCTAAATGCAAAATTGTGGAATTTTTCCAAATGCCCTGCCGTTTTGGTTTTATGCCAACTTCTGTAAGATGATGAAGGTAAATTAACTTGAATATGTGACGTTAATGATTTGAATCAACACGATATGGATTGCTAAATGCTTAGATGCAGGAAAATCGGTTTTATACCTTAATGTAAAATTGTGGAATTTTTCCAAATGCTCTGCCGTTATGGCTCGATGCCAACTTTAGTAAGATGAAGAAAGTTAATTAACTTTAATATGTGAAGCTAATGATTTGAAGATACTTGATATGGATTTCTAAATGTGTACGTGCCAGAAAATCGGTTTTATACTAAATGTAAAATTGTGGAATTTTTCCAAATGCACTGCCGTTTTGGCTTTATGCCAACTTCTGTAAGATGACGAAGGTAAGTTAACTTGAATATGTGACGTTAATGATTTGAATCAACTCGATATGGTTTGCGAAATGTTTAAATGCAGGAAAATCGGTTTTATACCTAAGTGTAAAATTGTGGAATTTTTCCAAATGCTCTGCCGTTATGGCTCTATGCCAACTTTAGTAAGATGAAGAACGTTAATTAGCTTTAATTTTTGAAGATAATGATTTGAAGCAACTTGATATGGATTTCTAAATGTGAACATGCCGGATTATCGGTTTTATACCTAAATGTAAAATTGTGGAATTTTCCAAATGCACTGCCGTTTTGGCTTTATGCCAACTTCTGTAAGATGACGAAGGTAAATTAACTTGAATATGTGACGTTAATGATTTGAATCAACTCGATATGGTTTGCTAAATGCTCAAATGCAGGAAAATCGGTTTTATACCTAACTGTAAAATTGTGGAATTTTTCCAAATGCTCTGCCGTTATGGCTCTATGCCATCTTTAGTAAGATGAAGAAAGTTAATTAACTTTAATTTTTGAAGATAATGATTTGAAGCAACTTGATATGGATTTCTTAATGTGAACGTGCCGGATTATCGGTTTTATACCTAAATGTAAAATTGTGGAATTTTTCCAAATGCACTGCCGTTTTAGCTTTATGCCAACTTCTGTAAGATGACGAAGGTAAATTAACTTGAATATGTGACGTTAATGATTTGAATCAACTCGATATGGATTGCTAAATGTTTAAATGCAGGAAAATCGGTTTTATACCTAAATGTAAAATTGTGGAATTTTTCCAAATGCACTGCCGATATGGCTCTATGCCAACTTTAGTAAGATGAAGAAATATAATTAACTTTAATATTTGAAGATAATGATTTTAAGCAACTTGATATGGATTTCTTAATTTGCATGCCAGAAAGTCGGTTTTATACTAAATGTAAAATTGTGGAATTTTTCCAAATGCACTGCCGTTTTGGCTTTATGCCATTTTCTGTAAGATGATGAAGGTAAATTAACTTGAATATGTTACGTTAAAGATTTGAATCAACACGATATGGATTGCTAAATGCTTAAACGCAGGAAAATCGGTTTTATACCTAAATGTAAAATTGTGGAATTTTTCCAAATGCTCTGCCGTTATGGCTCTATGCCAACTTCAGTAAGATGAAGAAAGTTATTTAACTTTAATTTTTGAAGCTAATGATTTGAAGCAACTTGATATGGATTTCTAAATTTTTACATGCCAGAAAATCTGTTTTAAACCTAAATGTAAAATTGCGGATTTTTTCCAAATGCACTGCCGTTTTGGTTTTATGTCAACTTCTGTAAGATGACGAAGGTATATTAACTTGAATATGTGACGTTAATGACGAATCAACTCGATATGGATTTCGTTAAATGTTTAATGTAGGAAAATTGGTTTATACCCAAATATAAAATTGTGGAATTTTTCCAAATGCTCTGCCGTTATGGCTTTATGCCAACTTTAGTAAGATGAAGAAAGTTAATGAACTTGAAAATGTTAATTTAATAATTTGAGACAACTTGATATGGATTTCTGAATGTGTACATGCACGAAACTAGGTTTTATACCTTAATGTAAAATTGTGGATTTTTTTCCAAATACACTGCCATTTTTGCTTTATGGCAACTTCTGTAAGATGATGAAGGTAAATTAACTTGAATATGTGACGTTAATGATTTTATTCAACACGATATGGATTGCTAAATGCCTAAATGCAGAAAAATCAATTTTATACCTAAATGTAAAATTGTGGAATTTTTCCAAATGCACTGCCGTTATGGCTCTCTGCCAACTTTAGTAAGATGAAGAAAGTTAATTAACTTTAATTTTTGAAGCTAATGATTTGAAGCAACTTGATATGGATTTCTAAATGTGTACATGCCAGAAAATCTGTTTTGAACCTAAATGTAAAATTGCGGATTTTTTACAAATGCACTGCCGTTTTGGTTTTATGCCAACTTCTGCAAGATGACGAAGGTATATTAACTTGAATATTTGACGTTAATGATTTGAATCAACTCGATATGGATTGCTAAATGTTTAAATGCAGGAAAATTGGTTTTATACCCAAATATAAAATTGTGGAATTTTTCCAAATGCTCTGCCGTTATGGCTTTATGCCAACTTTAGTAAGATGAAGAAAGTTAATTAACTTCAAAATGTGAATTTAATAATTTGAGACAACTTGATATGGATTTCTGAATGTGTACATGCACGAAACTAGGTTTTATACCTAAATGTAAAATTGTGGAATTTTTCCAAATGCCCTGCCGTTTTGGTTTTATGCCAACTTCTGTAAGATGATGAAGGTAAATTAACTTGAATATGTGACGTTAATGATTTTAATCAACTCGATATGGTTTGCGAAATGTTTAAATGCACGAAAATCGGTTTTATACCTAAGTGTAAAATTGTGGAATTTTTCCAAATGCTCTGCCGTTATGGCTCTATGCCAACTTTAGTAAGATGAAGAACGTTAATTAGCTTTAATTTTTGAAGATAATGATTTGAAGCAACTTGATATGGATTTCTAAATGTGAACATGCCGGATTATCGGTTTTATACCTAAATGTAAAATTGTGGAATTTTTCCAAATGCACTGCCGTTTTGGCTTTATGCCAACTTCTGTAAGATGACGAAGGTAAATTAACTTGAATATGTGACGTTAATGATTTGAATCAACTCGATATGGTTTGCTAAATGCTCAAATGCAGGAAAATCGGTTTTATACCTAAATGTAAAATTGTGGAATTTTTCCAAATGCTCTGCCGTTATGGCTCTATGCCATCTTTAGTAAGATGAAGAAAGTTAATTAACTTTAATTTTTGAAGATAATGATTTGAAACAACTTGATATGGATTTCTTAATGTGAACGTGCCGGATTATCGGTTTTATACCTAAATGTAAAATTGTGGAATTTTTCCAAATGCACTGCCGTTTTTGCTTTATGCGAACTTCTGAAAAATGACGAAGGTTAATTAACTTTAATATGTTAAGCTAATTAATTGAATCAACTTGATATGGATTTCTAAATGTTTAAATGCAGGAAAATCGGTTTTATACCTAAATGTAAAATTGTGGAATCTTTCTAAATGCTCTGCCGTTATGGCTTTATGCCAACTTTAGTAAGATGATCAAAGTTAAATTACTTTAATAAGTGAATTTAATAATTTGAAACAAATTGACATGGCCTTCTAAATTTGTACATGCAAGAAAAACGGTTTTATACCTAAATGTAAAATTATGGAAATTTTCCAAATGCACTGCCGTTTTGGCTTTATGCCAACTTGAGTAAAAAGGTGAGGGTTAATTAACTTAAATATGTTAAGTAAATGATTTAAGGCAACTTGATATCGGTTTCTAAAATTTACATGCAAGAAAATCGATTTTATACCAAAATGTGAAATTGTGAAAATTTTCCAAATGCACTGCCGTTTTTGCTTTATGCGAACTTCTGTAAGATGACGAAAATTAGTTATCTTTAATATGTTAAGCTTATGATTTGAAGCAACTTGATATGGATTGCTAAATGTTTAATTGCAGGAAAATCGGTTTTATACCTAAATGCAAAATTGTGGAATTTTTCCAAATGCTCTGCCGTTATGGCTTTATGCCAACTTTAGTAAGATGAAGAAAGTTAATTTACTTTAATAAGTGAATTTAATAATTTGAAACAATTTGACATGGCCTTCTAAATTTGTACATGCAAGAAAGTCGGTTTTATACCTAAATGAATAATTGTGGAATTTTTCCAAATGCACTGCCGTTTTGGCTTTATGCCAACTTCTTTAAGATGAAGAAAGTTAATTTACTTTAATATTTGAGTATAATGATTTGAAGCAACTTGATATGGATTTCTAAATGTGTACATGACAGAAAATCGGTTTTATGACTAAATGTAAAATTTCGGAATTTTTCCAAATGAGCTGCCGTTTTGGCTTTATGCCAACTTTAGTAAGATGAAGAAAGTTAATTAACTTTAATTTTTGGCTTTATGCCAACTTCTGTAAGATGACGAAGGTAAATTAATTTGAATATGTGACGTTAATGATTTGAATCAACTCGATATGGATTGCTAAATGTTTAAATGCCAGAAATTCGGTTTTATAACTAAATGTAAAATTGTGGAATTTTTCCAAATGCACTGCCGATATGGCTCTATGCCAACTTTAGTAAGATGAAGAAATATAATTAACATTAATATTTGAAGATAATGGTTTTAAGCAACTTGATATGGATTTCTAAATGTGCATGCCAGAAAGTCGGTTTTATACTAAATGTAAAATTGTGGAATTTTTCCAAATGCACTGCCGTTTTGGCTTTATGCCAACTTCTGTAAGATGACGAAGGTAAATTAACTTGAATATGTGACGTTAATGATTTGAATCAACTCGATATAGATTGCTAAATGCTTAAATGCAGGAAAATCGGTTTTATACCTAAATGTAAAATTGTGGAATTTTTCCAAATGCTCTGCCGTTATGGCTCTATGCCAACTTTAGTAAGATGAAGAAAGTTAATTAATTTTAATTTTTGAAGCCAATGATTTGAAGCAACTTGATATGGATTTCTAAATGTGTACATGCCAGAAAATCTGTTTTGAACCTAAATGTAAAATTGCGGATTTTTTACAAATGCACTGCCGTTTTGGTATTATGCCAACTTCTGCAAGATGACGAAGGTATATTAACTTGAATATTTGACGTTAATGATTTGAATCAACTCGATATGGATTGCTAAATGTTTAAATGCAGGAAAATTGGTTTTATACCCAAATATAAAATTGTGGAATTTTTCCAAATGCTCTGCCGTTATGGCTTTATGCCAACTTTAGTAAGATGAAGAAAGTTAATTAACTTCAAAATGTGAATTTAATAATTTGAGACAACTTGATATGGATTTCTGAATGTGTACATGCACGAAACTAGGTTTTATACCTAAATGTAAAATTGTGGAATTTTTCCAAATGCCCTGCCGTTTTGGTTTTATGCCAACTTCTGTAAGATGACGAAGGTAAATTAACTTGAATATGTGACGTTAATGATTTGAATCAACACGATATGGATTGCTAAATGCTTAAATGCAGGAAAAACGGTTTTATACCTTAATGTAAAATTGTGGAATTTTTCCAAATGCTCTGCCGTTATGGCTCTATGCCAACTTTAGTAAGATGAAGAAAGTTAATTAACTTTAATATGTGAAGCTAATGATTTGAAGATACTTGATATGGATTTCTAAATGTGTACGTGCCAGAAAATCGGTTTTATACTAAATGTAAAATTGTGGAATTTTTCCAAATGCACTGCCGTTTTGGCTTTATGCCAACTTCTGTAAGATGACGAAGGTAAGTTAACTTGAATATGTGACGTTAATGATTTGAATCAACTCGATATGGATTGCTAAATGTTTAAATGTAGGAAAATTGGTTTTATACCCAAATATAAAATTGTGGAATTTTTCCAAATGCTCTGCCGTTATGGCTTTATGCCAACTTTAGTAAGATGAAGAAAGTTAATGAACTTGAAAATGTTAATTTAATAATTTGAGACAACTTGATATGGATTTCTGAATGTGTACATGCACGAAACTAGGTTTTATACCTTAATGTAAAATTGTGGATTTTTTTCCAAATACACTGCCATTTTTGCTTTATGGCAACTTCTGTAAGATGATGAAGGTAAATTAACTTGAATATGTGACGTTAATGATTTTATTCAACACGATATGGATTGCTAAATGCCTAAATGCAGAAAAATCAATTTTATACCTAAATGTAAAATTGTGGAATTTTTCCAAATGCACTGCCGTTATGGCTCTCTGCCAACTTTAGTAAGATGAAGAAAGTTAATTAACTTTAATTTTTGAAGCTAATGATTTGAAGCAACTTGATATGGATTTCTAAATGTGTACATGCCAGAAAATCTGTTTTGAACCTAAATGTAAAATTGCGGATTTTTTACAAATGCACTGCCGTTTTGGTTTTATGCCAACTTCTGCAAGATGACGAAGGTATATTAACTTGAATATTTGACGTTAATGATTTGAATCAACTCGATATGGATTGCTAAATGTTTAAATGCAGGAAAATTGGTTTTATACCCAAATATAAAATTGTGGAATTTTTCCAAATGCTCTGCCGTTATGGCTTTATGCCAACTTTAGTAAGATGAAGAAAGTTAATTAACTTCAAAATGTGAATTTAATAATTTGAGACAACTTGATATGGATTTCTGAATGTGTACATGCACGAAACTAGGTTTTATACCTAAATGCAAAATTGTGGAATTTTTCCAAATGCCCTGCCGTTTTGGTTTTATGCCAACTTCTGTAAGATGATGAAGGTAAATTAACTTGAATATGTGACGTTAATGATTTGAATCAACACGATATGGATTGCTAAATGCTTAAATGCAGGAAAATCGGTTTTATACCTTAATGTAAAATTGTGGAATTTTTCCAAATGCTCTGCCGTTATGGCTCGATGCCAACTTTAGTAAGATGAAGAAAGTTAATTAACTTTAATATGTGAAGCTAATGATTTGAAGATACTTGATATGGATTTCTAAATGTGTACGTGCCAGAAAATCGGTTTTATACTAAAGGTAAAATTGTGGAATTTTTCCAAATGCACTGCCGTTTTGGCTTTATGCCAACTTCTGTAAGATGACGAAGGTAAGTTAACTTGAATATGTGACGTTAATGATTTGAATCAACTCGATATGGTTTGCGAAATGTTTAAATGCAGGAAAATCGGTTTTATACCTAAATGTAAAATTGTGGAATTTTTCCAAATGCTCTGCCGTTATGGCTCCATGCCAACTTTAGTAAGATGAAGAACGTTAATTAGCTTTAATTTTTGAAGATAATGATTTGAAGCAACTTGATATGGATTTCTAAATGTGAACATGCCGGATTATCGGTTTTATACCTAAATGTAAAATTGTGGAATTTTTCCAAATGCACTGCCGTTTTGGCTTTATGCCAACTTCTGTAAGATGACGAAGGTAAATTAACTTGAATATGTGACGTTAATGATTTGAATCAACTCGATATGGTTTGCTAAATGCTCAAATGCAGGAAAATCGGTTTTATACCTAACTGTAAAATTGTGGAATTTTTCCAAATGCTCTGCCGTTATGGCTCTATGCCATCTTTAGTAAGATGAAGAAAGTTAATTAACTTTAATTTTTGAAGATAATGATTTGAAGCAACTTGATATGGATTTCTTAATGTGAACGTGCCGGATTATCGGTTTTATACCTAAATGTAAAATTGTGGAATTTTTCCAAATGCACTGCCGTTTTAGCTTTATGCCAACTTCTGTAAGATGACGAAGGTAAATTAACTTGAATATGTGACGTTAATGATTTGAATCAACTCGATATGGATTGCTAAATGTTTAAATGCAGGAAAATCGGTTTTATACCTAAATGTAAAATTGTGGAATTTTTCCAAATGCACTGCCGATATGGCTCTATGCCAACTTTAGTAAGATGAAGAAATATAATTAACTTTAATATTTGAAGATAATGATTTTAAGCAACTTGATATGGATTTCTTAATTTGCATGCCAGAAAGTCGGTTTTATACTAAATGTAAAATTGTGGAATTTTTCCAAATGCACTGCCGTTTTGGCTTTATGCCATTTTCTGTAAGATGATGAAGGTAAATTAACTTGAATATGTTACGTTAAAGATTTGAATCAACACGATATGGATTGCTAAATGCTTAAACGCAGGAAAATCGGTTTTATACCTAAATGTAAAATTGTGGAATTTTTCCAAATGCTCTGCCGTTATGGCTCTATGCCAACTTCAGTAAGATGAAGAAAGTTATTTAACTTTAATTTTTGAAGCTAATGATTTGAAGCAACTTGATATGGATTTCTAAATTTTTACATGCCAGAAAATCTGTTTTAAACCTAAATGTAAAATTGCGGATTTTTTCCAAATGCACTGCCGTTTTGGTTTTATGTCAACTTCTGTAAGATGACGAAGGTATATTAACTTGAATATGTGACGTTAAATGATTTGAAGAAACTCAATATCGATTGCTAAATGTTTAAATGTAAAATTGGTTTTATACCCAAATATAAAATTGTGGAATTTTTCCAAATGCTCTGCCGTTATGGCTTTATGCCAACTTTAGTAAGATGAAGAAAGTTAATGAACTTGAAAATGTTAATTTAATAATTTGAGACAACTTGATATGGATTTCTGAATGTGTACATGCACGAAACTAGGTTTTATACCTTAATGTAAAATTGTGGATTTTTTTCCAAATACACTGCCATTTTTGCTTTATGGCAACTTCTGTAAGATGATGAAGGTAAATTAACTTGAATATGTGACGTTAATGATTTTATTCAACACGATATGGATTGCTAAATGCTTAAATGCAGAAAAATCAATTTTATACCTAAATGTAAAATTGTGGAATTTTTCCAAATGCACTGCCGTTATGGCTCTCTGCCAACTTTAGTAAGATGAAGAAAGTTAATTAACTTTAATTTTTGAAGCTAATGATTTGAAGCAACTTGATATGGATTTCTAAATGTGTACATGCCAGAAAATCTGTTTTGAACCTAAATGTAAAATTGCGGATTTTTTACAAATGCACTGCCGTTTTGGTTTTATGCCAACTTCTGCAAGATGACGAAGGTATATTAACTTGAATATTTGACGTTAATGATTTGAATCAACTCGATATGGATTGCTAAATGTTTAAATGCAGGAAAATTGGTTTTATACCCAAATATAAAATTGTGGAATTTTTCCAAATGCTCTGCCGTTATGGCTTTATGCCAACTTTAGTAAGACGAAGAAGGTTAATTAACTTCAAAATGTGAATTTAATAATTTGAGACAACTTGATATGGATTTCTGAATGTGTACATGCACGAAACTAGGTTTTATACCTAAATGTAAAATTGTGGAATTTTTCCAAATGCCCTGCCGTTTTGGTTTTATGCCAACTTCTGTAAGATGATGAAGGTAAATTAACTTGAATATGTGACGTTAATGATTTTAATCAACTCGATATGGTTTGCGAAATGTTTAAATGCACGAAAATCGGTTTTATACCTAAGTGTAAAATTGTGGAATTTTTCCAAATGCTCTGCCGTTATGGCTCTATGCCAACTTTAGTAAGATGAAGAACGTTAATTAGCTTTAATTTTTGAAGATAATGATTTGAAGCAACTTGATATGGATTTCTAAATGTGAACATGCCGGATTATCGGTTTTATACCTAAATGTAAAATTGTGGAATTTTTCCAAATGCACTGCCGTTTTTGCTTTATGCGAACTTTTGTAAGATGACGAAGGTTAATTTACTTTAATATGTTAAACTAATTATTTGAAGCAATTTGATATGTATTTCTAAATGTTTAAATGCAGGAAAATCGGTTTTGGACCTAAATGTAAAATTGTGGAATTTTTCCAAATGCTCTGCCTCTATGCCAACTTTAGTAAGATGAAGAACGTTAATTAACTTTAATATTTGAAGATAATGATTTGAAGCAACTTGATATGGATTTCTAAAGGTGTACATGCACGAAAGTCGGTTTTATACCTAAATGTAAAATTGTGGAATTTTTCCAAATGCACTGCCGTTTTGGCTTTATGCCAACTTCTGTAAGATGACGAAGGTAAATTAACTTGAATATGTGACGTTAATGTTTTGAATCAACTCGATTTGGTTTGCTAAATGCTTAAATGCAGGAAAATCGGTTTTATACCTAAATGTAAAATTGTGGAATTTTTCCAAATGCTCTGCCGTTATGGCTCTAAGCCAGCTTTAGTAAGATGAAGAAAGTTAATTAACTTTAATATGTGAAGCTAATGATTTGAAGATACTTGATATGGATTTCTAAATGTGTACATGCTAAATGTAAAATTTCGGAATTTTTCCAAATGCTCTGCCGTTATGGCTCTATGCCAGCTTTAGTAAGATGAAGAAAGTTAATTAACTTTAATATGTGAAGCTAATGATTTGAAGATACTTGATATGGATTTCTAAATGTGTACATGCCAGAGAATCGGTTTTCTACCTAAATGTAAAATTTCGGAATTTTTCCAAATACACTGCCGTTTTGGCTTTATGCCAACTTTAGTAAGATGAAGAAAGTTAATTAACTTTAATATGTGAAGCTAATGATTTGGAGCAACTTGATATGGTTTTCTAAATGTGTACGTGCCAGAAAATCGGTTTTATACTAAATGTAAAATTGTGGAATTTTTCCAAATGCACTGCCGTTTTGGCTTCATGCCAACTTCTGTAAGATGACGAAGGTAAATTAACTTGAATATGTGACGTTAATGATTTGAATCATTTCGATATGGATTGCTAAATGTTTAAATGCAGGAAAATCGGTTTTATACCAAAATGTAAAATTGTGGAATTTTTCCAAATGCTCTGCCGTTATGGCTCTATGCCAACTTTAGTAAGATGAAGAACGTTAATTAACTTTAATATGTGAAGCTAATGATTTGAAGATACTTGATATGGATTTCTAAATGTGTACATGCCAGAGAATCGGTTTTCTACCTAATTGTAAAATTTCGGAATTTTTCCAAATGCACTGCCGTTTTGGCTTTATGCCAACTTTAGTAAGATGAAGAAAGTTAATTAACTTTAATATGTGAAGCTAATGATTTGGAGCAACTTGATATGGTTTTCTAAATGTGTACGTGCCAGAAAATCGGTTTTATACCTAAATGTAAAATTGTGGAATTGTTCCAAATGCTCTGCCGTTATGGCTCTATGCCAACTTTAGTAAGATGAAGAAAGTTAATTAACCTTAATTTTTGAAGATAATGATTTGAAGCAACTTGATATGGATTTCTTAGTGTGAACATGCCGGATTATCGGTTTTATACCTAAATGTAAAATTGTGGAATTTTTCCAAATGCACTGCCGTTTTTGCTTTATGCGAACTTCTGTAAAATGACGAAGGTTAATTAACTTTAATATGTTAAGCTAATTATTTGAAGCAACTTGATATGGATTTCTAAATGTGTACATGCCAGAAAATCGGTTTTATAACTAAATGTAAAATTGTGGAATTTTTTCAAATGCACTGCCGTTATGGCTTTATGACAACTTTAGTAAGATGAAGAAAGTTAATTAACTTTAATATGTGAATTTAATAATGTGAAGCAACTTGATATTGATTTCTAAATGTGTGCATGCAAGAAAGTCGGTTTTATACCTAAATGTAAAATTGTGGAATTTTTCCAAATGCACTGCCGTTTTGGCTTTATGCCAACTTCTGTAATATGGAGAAGGTTAATAAGCTTGAATATGTGACGTTTATGATTTGAATCAACGCGATATGGACTGCTAAATGTTTAAATGCAGGAAAATCACTTTTTTATCTAAATGTAAAATTGTGGAATTTTTCCAAAAGCTCTGCCGTTAAGGCTCTATGCCAACTTTAGTAAGATGAAGAAAGTTAATTAACTTTAATATGTGAAGCTAATGATTTGAAGATACTTGATATGGATTTCTAAATGTGTACATGCCAGAGAATCGGTTTTATACTAAATGTAAAATTGTGGAATTTTTCCAAATGCACTGCCGTTTTGGCTTTATGCCAACTTCTGTGAGATGACGAAGGTAAGTTAACTTGAATATGTGACGTTAATGATTTGAATCAACTCGATATGGTTTGCGAAATGTTTAAATGCAGGAAAATCGGTTTTATACCTAAATGTAAAATTGTGGAATTTTTCCAAATGCTCTGCCGTTATGGCTCCATGCCAACTTTAGTAAGATGAAGAACGTTAATTAGCTTTAATTTTTGAAGATAATGATTTGAAGCAACTTGATATGGATTTCTAAATGTGAACATGCCGGATTATCGGTTTTATACCTAAATGTAAAATTGTGGAATTTTTCCAAATGCACTGCCGTTTTGGCTTTATGCCAACTTCTGTAAGATGACGAAGGTAAATTAACTTTAATATGTTAAACTAATTATTTGAAGCAATTTGATATGTATTTCTAAATGTTTAAATGCAGGAAAATCGGTTTTGTACCTAAATATAAATTTGTGGAATTTTTCCAAATGCTCTGCCGTTATGGCTCTATGCCAACTTTAGTAAGATGAAGAACGTTAATTAGCTTTAATTTTTGAAGATAACGATTTGAAGCAACTTGATATGGATTTCTAAATGTGAACATGCCGGATTATCGGTTTTATACCTAAATGTAAAATTGTGGAATTTTTCCAAATGCACTGCCGTTTTTGCTTTATGCGAACTTCTGTAAGATGACGAAGGTTAATTAACTTTAATATGTTAAGCTAATTATTTGAAGCAACTTGATATGGATTTCTTAATGTTTAAATGCAGGAAAATCGGTTTTATACCTAAATGTAAAATTGTGGGATTTTTCCAAATGCTCTGCCGTTATGGCTCTATGCCAACTTTAGTAAGATGAAGAAAGTTAATTAGCTTTAATAAGGGAATTTAATAATTTGAAACAACTTGACATCGATTTATAAATGTGTACATGCAAGAAAATCGGTTTTCTACCTAAATGCAAAATTGTGGAATTTTTTCCAAATGCACTGCCGTTTTGGCTTTATGCCAACTTTAGTAAGATGAAGAAAGTTAATTAACTTTAATATGTGAAGCTAATGATTTGAAGCAACTTGATATGGATTTCTAAATGTGTACATCCCAGAAAATCGGTTTTATAACTAAATGTAAAATTGTGGAATTTTTCCAAATGCACTGCCGTTATGGCTTTATGACAACTTTAGTAAGCTGAAGAAAGTTAATTAACTTAAATATGTGAATTTAATAATGTGAAGCAACTTGATATTGATTTCTAAATGTGTGCATGCAAGAAAGTCGGTGTTATACCTAAATGTAAAATTGTGGAATTTTTCCAAATGCACTGCCGTTTTGGCTTTATGCCAACTTCTGTAAGATGACGAAGGTAAATTAACTTGAATATGTGA
>NW_024395720.1:0-6133 GCF_016617805.1 Bactrocera tryoni | reverse complement strand
GTTAGTTAACTTAAATAAGTGAAGTAAATGATTGGAAGAAACTCAATATCGATTGCTAAATGTGTATTTACAAGAATATAAACTTTAGAATTAAATACAAGATTGCGGAATTTTTATAAATGCACTGCCGTTATGTCTTTATGTCCACTTCAGTAAGTCGGAGTAGGTTAATTAACTTAAATAAGTGAAGTAAATGATTGGAAGAAACTCAATATCGGTTGCTAGATGTGTATATGCAAGAATATTGACTTTATACCTAAACATAAGAAGGTGGAATTCTTCCAAATGCACTGCTGTTATGGCTTTATATCCACTTTAGTAAGATGAAGAAGGTTAATTAACTTAAATAAGTGAAGTAAATGATTGGAAGAAACTCAATATCGATTGCTAAATGTGTATTTACAAGAATATAAACTTTAGAACTAAATACAAGATTGCGGAATTTTTATAAATGCACTGCCGTTATGTTTTTATGTCCACTTCAGTAAGTCGGAGTAGGTTAATTAACTTAAATAAGTGAAGTAAATGATTGGAAGAAACTCAATATCTATTGCTAAATGTGTATATTCAAGAATATCGAATTTATGCCTAAACATAAGAAAGTGGAATTCTTCCAAATGCACTGCCGTTATGGCGCTTTATCCACTTTAGTAAGATGAAGAAGGTTAATTAACTTAAATAAGTGAAGTAAATGAATGGAAGAAACTCAATATCTATTGCTAGATGTGTATATGCAAGAATATCGACTTTGTTCCTAAATATAAGAAATCTTCCAAATGCACTGCCGTTATGGCGTTATATCCACTTCAGTAAGATGAAAAATGTTAGTTAACTTAAATAAGTGAAGTAAATGATTGGAAGAAACTCAATATCGATTGCTAAATGTGTATTTACAAGAATATAAACTTTAGAACTAAATACAAGATTGCGGAATTTTTATAAATGCACTGCCGTTATGTTTTTATGTCCACTTCAGTAAGTCGGAGTAGGTTAATTAACTTAAATAAGTGAAGTAAATGATTAGAAGAAACTCAATATCGGTTGCTAGATGTGTATATGCAAGAATATCGACTTTATACCTAAACAAAAGAAGGTGGAATTCTTCCAAATGCAATGCTGTTATGGCTTTATATCCACTTTAGTAAGATGAAGAAGGTTAATTAACTTAAATAAGTGAAGTAAATGATTGGAAGAAACTCAATATCGATTGCTGGATGTGTATATACAATATTTTCGACTTTGTACCTAAATACAAGAAAGTGGAATTCTTCCAAATGCACTGCCGTTTTGACGTTACATCCACTTCAGTAAGATGAAAAATGTTAGTTAACTTAAATAAGTGAAGTAAATGATTGGAAGATACTCAATATCGATTGCTAAATGTGTATATGCAAGAATATCGACTTTATACCTAAACATAAGAAGGTGGAATTCTTCCAAATGCACTGCTGTTATGGCTTTATATCCACTTTAGTAAGATAAAGAAGGTTAATTAACTTAAATAAGTGAAGTAAATGATTGGAAGAAACTCAATATCGATTGCTAGATGTGTATATACAATATTTTCGACTTTATACCTAAATATAAGAAAGTGGAATTCTTCCAAATGCACTGCCGTTATGGCGCTTTATCCACTTCAGTAAGATGAAGAATGTTAATTAACTTAAATAAGTGAAGTAAATGATTGGACGAAACTCAATATCGATTGCTAGATGTGTATATAGAAGAATATCGACTTTATAGCTAAACATAAGAAGGTGGAATTCTTCCAAATGCACTGCCGTTATGGCGTTATATCCACTTCAGTAAGATAAAGAAGGTTAATTAACTTAAATAAGTGAAGAAAAAGATTTGAAGAAACTCAGTATCGATTGCTAAATGTGTATTTTCAAGAATATCGACTTTACTTTTAAACATAAGAAGGTGGAATTCTTCCAAATGCACTGCCGTTATGGCGTTATATCCACTTCAGTAAGATAAAGAAGGTTAATTAAGTTAAATAAGTGAAGGAAGTGATTTAAAGAAACTCAATATCCATTGCTTAATGTGTATATACTAGAATATCGACTTTGTTCCTAAATATAAGAAGGTGGAATTCTTCCAAATGCACTGACGTTATGGCTTTATACCTAATTCAGTAAGATGAAGAAGGTTAATTAACTTAAATAAGTGAAGGAAATGATTTGAAGAAACTCAATATCGATTGCTATATGTGTATATTCAAGAATATCGACTTTATACCTAAACATAAGAAGGTGAAATTCTTCCAAACGCACTGCCGTTATGGCGTTATATCCACTTCAGTAAGATGAAGAAGGTTAATTAACTTAAATAAGTGAAGAAAATGATTTGAAGGAACTCAATATCGATTGCTAAATGTGTATATTCAAGAATATCGACTTTACACCTAAACAAAAGAAGGTGGAATTCTTCCAAATGCACTGCCGTTATGGCTTTACATCCACTTCATTAATTTAATTAACTTAAATAAGTGATTTAAAGAAACTCAATATCGATTGCTTAATGTGTATATACAAGAATATCGACTTTGTTCCTAAATATAAGAAGGTGGAATTCTTCTGAATGCACTGCCGTTATGGCTTTATATCTAATTCAGTAAGATGAAGAATATTAATTAACTTAAATAAGTGTAGGAAATGATTTGAAGAAACTCAATATCCATTGCTAAATGTGTACATACAAGACAATCGACTTTATATATGAACATCAGAAGGTGGAATTCTTCCAAATGCACTGCCGTTATGGCTTTATATACACTTCAGTAAGATGAAGGAGGTTAATTAACTTAAATAAATAAACGAAATGATTTGAAGAAACTCAAAATCGATTGCTAAATGTGTATATAGAAGAATATCGACTTTGTACCTAAATATAAGAAGGTGGAATTCTTCCAAATGCACTACCGTTGTGGCGTTATATCCACTTCAGTAAGATGAAGAAGGTTAACTAACTTAAATAAGTGAAGTAAATGATTGGAAGAAACTCAATATCGATTGCTAGATGTGTATATACAATATTATCGACTTTGTACCTAAATATAAGACGGTGGAATTCTTCCTGGCGTCTTCTTGTGGCGTTATATCCACTTCAGTAAGATGAAGAAGGTTAGTTAACTTAAATAAGTGAAGTAAATAATTGGAAGAAACTCAATATCGATTGCTAAATGTGTATCTACAAGAATATAAACTTTATACCTAAATACAAGATTGCGGAATTTTTCCAAATGCCCACTTCAGTAAGTTGGAGAAGGTTAATTAACTTAAATAAGTGAAGTAAATGATTGGAAGAAACTCAATGTCGATTGCTAGATGTGTATATACAATATTATCGACTTTGTACCTAAATATAAGAAGGTGGAATTCTTCCTGGCGTCTTCTTGTGGCGTTATATCCACTTCAGCAAGATGAAGAAGGTTAGATAACTTAAATAAGTGAAGTAAATGATTGGAAGAAACTCAATATCGATTGCTAAATGTGTATTTACAAGAATATCGACTTTATACCTAAACATAAGAAGGTGGAATTCTTCCAAATGCACTACCGTTATGGCGTTATATCCACTTCAGTAAGATAAAGAAGGTTAATTAACTTAAATAAGTGAAGAAAATGATTTGAAGAAACTCAATATCGATTGCTAAATGTGTATATTCAAGAATATCGATTTTACAGCTAAACATAAGAAGGTGGAATTCTTCCACATGCACTGCCGTTATGGCTTTATATCCACTTCAGTAAGATAAAGAAGGTTAATTAACTTAAATAAGTGAAGAAAATGATTTGAAGAAACTCAATATTGATTGCTAAATGTGTATATTCAAAAATATCGATTTTATAGCTAAATATAAGAAGAAGGTGGAATTCTTCCGAATGCACTGCCGTTGTGGCGTTATATCCACTTCAGTAAGATGAAGAATGTTAATTAACTTAAATAAGTGAAGAAAATGATTTAAAAAACTCAATATCGATTTCTAAATGTATATATACAAGAATATCGACTTTATACTTAAATATAAGATTGCGGAATTTTTCCAAATGCACTGCCGTTATGTCTTTATGTCCACTTTAGTAAGTCGGAGAAGGTTAATTAACTTAAATAAGTGAAGTAAATGATTGGAAGAAACTCAATATCGATAGCTAGATGCGTATATACAAGAATATCGACTTTACACCTAAGCAAAAGAAGGTGGAATTCTTCCAAATGCACTGCCGTTATGGCTTTACATCCACTTCATTAATTTAATTAACTTAAATAAGTGATTTAAAGAAACTCAATATCGATTGCTTAATGTGTATATACAAGAATATCGACTTTGTTCCTAAATATAAGAAGGTGGAATTCTTCTGAATGCACTGCCGTTATGGCTTTATATCTAATTCAGTAAGATGAAGAATATTAATTAACTTAAATAAGTGTAGGAAATGATTTGAAGAAACTCAATATCCATTGCTAAATGTGTACATACAAGACAATCGACTTTATATATGAACATCAGAAGGTGGAATTCTTCCAAATGCACTGCCGTTATGGCTTTATATACATACACTTCAGTAAGATGAAGGAGGTTAATTAACTTAAATAAATGAAGGAAATGATTTGAAGAAACTCAAAATCGATTGCTAAATGTGTATATAGAAGAATATCGACTTTGTACCTAAATATAAGAAGGTGGAATTCTTCCAAATGCACTACCGTTGTGGCGTTATATCCACTTCAGTAAGATGAAGTAAGTTAATTAACTTAAATAAGTGAAGTAAATGATTGGAAGAAACTCAATATCGATTGCTAGATGTGTATATACAAGATTATCGACTTTGTACCTAAATATAAGAAGGTGGAATTCTTCCTGGCGTCTTCTTGTGGCGTTATATCCACTTCAGTAAGATGAAGATGGTTAGTTACCTTAAATAAGTGAAGTAAATGATTGGAAGAAACTCAATATTGATTGCTAAATGTGTATCTACAAGAATATAAACTTTATACCTAAATACAAGATTGCGGAATTTTTCCAAATGCCCACTTCAGTAAGTCGGAGAAGGTTCATTAACTTAAATAAGTGAAGTAAATGATTGGAAGAAACTCAATATCGATTGCTAGATGTGTATATACAATATTATCGACTTTGTACCTAAATATAAGAAGGTGGAATTCTTCCTGGCGTCTTCTTGTGGCGTTATATCCACTTCAGTAAGATGAAGAAGGTTAATTAACTTAAATAAGTGAAGCAAATAATTTAAATCAACTCAATATCGATTGCTAAATGTGTATATACAAGAAAATCGACTTTGTGTCTAAATATACGATTGTGGAATTCTTCCAATTGCACTGCCGTTATGGCTTTATATCCACTTCAGTAAGATAAAGAAGGTTAACTAACTTAAATAAGTGAACAAAATGATTTGAAGAAACTCAATATTGATCGCTAAATGTGTATATACAAGAATATCGACTTTATAGCTAAACATAAGAAGGTGGAATTCTTCCAAATGCACTGCCGTTATGGCGTTATATCCACTTCAGTAAGATAAAGAAGGTTAATTAACTTAAACAAGTGAAGAAAAAGATTTGAAGAAACTCAGTATCGATTGCTAAACGTGTATTTTCAAGAATATCGACTTTACTTTTAAACATAAGAAGGTGGAATTCTTCCAAATGCACTGCCGTTATGGCGTTATATCCACTTCAGTAAGATAAAGAAGGTTAATTAACTTAAATAAGTGAAGGAAGTGATTTGAAGAAACTCAGTATCGAATGCTAAATGTGTATATTCAAGAATATCGACTTTACACCTAAACATAAGAAGGTGGAATTCTTCCAAATGCACTGCCGTTATGGCTTTATACCTAATTCAGTAAGATGAAGAAGGTTAATTAACTTAAATAAGTGAAGGAAATGATTTGAAGAAACTCAATATCGATTGCTAAATGTGTATATTCAAGAATATCGACTTTATACCTAAACATAGAAGGTGGAATTCTTAAAATGCACTGCCGTTATGGCTTTATATCCACTTCAGTAAGATGAAGAAGGTTAATTAACTTAAATAAGTGAAGGAAATAATTTGAAGAAACTCAAAATCGATTGCTTAATGTGTATATACAAGATTATCGACTTT
>NW_024395719.1:0-14227 GCF_016617805.1 Bactrocera tryoni | reverse complement strand
GAATTCTTTCAAATGCACGACCGTTGTGGCTTTATGTCAACTTCAGTAAGATGAAGAATGCAAATTAACATAAATATGTTAAGTTAATGATTTGAAGCAACTCAATATCGATTGCTAAATGTGAACATACAAGAATATCGACTTTATACCTTAATAGCGGATTGTGGAAATGTTCCAAATGCACTGCCGTTATGACTTTATATCCACTTCAGTAAGATGAAGAATGTAAGTGAACTTAAATATGCTAAACTAATGATTTGAAGCAACTCAATATCGATTGCTAAATGTGAATATACACGAAAATCGACTTTATACCTCTATATAAAATTGAGGAATTCTTCCAATTGGACTGCCGTTATGGCTTTATGTCGATTTCAGTAAGATGAGGAAGGCAAATTAACTTAAATATGTTAAACTAATGATTTGAAGCAACTCAATATCGATTGCTAAATGTGTATATACACGAAAATCGACTTTATA
Organism: Bactrocera tryoni; assembly: GCF_016617805.1. Taxonomy (NCBI): domain Eukaryota; kingdom Metazoa; phylum Arthropoda; class Insecta; order Diptera; family Tephritidae; genus Bactrocera; species Bactrocera tryoni. The sequence goes on along the minus strand of NW_024395719.1, from coordinate 13,747 downwards.
CCCTAATATAAGATTGTGGAATTCTTCCAAATGCACTGCCGTTATGGCTTTAAGTTCACTTGAGTAAGATGAAGAAGGTAAGTGAACTTAAATATGTTAAACTAATGATTTGAAGCAACTCAATATCGATTGCTAAATGTGTATATACAAGAAAATCGACTTTATGCCTTAATAACGGATTGTGGAAATCTTCCAAATGCACTGCCGTTATGGCTCTATGTCCACTTCAGTAAGATGAAGAAGGTAAGTGAACTTAAATATGTTAAACTAATGATTTGAAGCAACTCAATATGGATTGCTAAATGTGTATATACAAAAAAATCGACTTTATTCCTTAATATAAGAATGTGAAATTCTTCCAAATGCACTGCCGTTATGGCTCTATGTCAACTTCAGCCAAATGAAGAATGTTAATTAACTTAAATAAGTGAATTAAATCGACCTTATATAGGATTGTGGAATTCTTCTAAATGCACTGTCGTTATGATTTTATGTCCACTTCAGTTAGATGAAGAATGTTAAATAACTTAAATATGTTACACTAATGAATTAAAGTAACTCAATATCAATTGCTAAATGTGTATATACAAGAAAACCGAATTTATACCTAAATATAATATCGTGGAATTCTTCCAAATGCACTGCCGTTATGGCTTTATGTCCTCTTCAGTAAAATGAAGAAGGTAAGCGAACTTAAATATGTTAAACTAATGATTTGAAGCAACTCAATATCGATTTCTAATTGTGAATATACAAGAAAATCGAGTTTATGCCTTAATAGCTAATTGTGGAAATCTTCCAAATGCACTGCCGTTAGGGCTCTATGTCCACTTCAGTAAGATGAGGAAGGCAAACTAACTTAAATATGTTAAACTAATGATTTGAAGCATCTCAATATCGATTGCTAAATGTGTATATACAAGAAAGTCGACTTTCTATCTTAATATAGGATTGTGGAACTATTCCAAATGCACTGCCGTTATGGCTCTATGTCCACTTCAGTAAGATGGAGAAGGTAAGTGAACTTAAATATGTTATAGTAATGATTTGAAGCAACTCAATATCGACTTCTTAATGTAAATATACAAGAAAGTTGACTTTATACCTTAACATAGGATTGTAAAATTTTTCCACATGCACTGTCGTTATGGCTTTATGTCCACTTCAGTAAGACGAAGAAGGTAAATTAACTTAAATATGTTAAACTAATGACTTGAAGCAACGCAATATTGATTGCTAAATACGAATATACAAGAAAATCGACTTTATACCTTAATATAGGATTGTGGAATTCTTCCAAATGCACTGCCGTTATGGCTTTATGTCCACTTTAGTAAGATGAAGAAGGTGAATTAGCTTAAATATGTTAAACTAATGATTCGAAGCAACCCACTGTCGATTGCTAAATGTGTATATACAAAAAAATCGACTTTATACCTTAATATAAGATTGTGGATTTCTTCCAAATGCACTGCCGTTATGGCTTTATGTCAACTTCAGTAAGATGAAGAATGTTAATTAATTTAAATAAGTGAAGCAAATGATTTGAAGCAACTCAATATCGATTGCTTAGTGTGAATATACAAGAAAATCGACTTTATGCCTTAATATAGGATTGTGGAATTCTTCCAAATGCACTGCCGTTATGGCTTTATATCCACTTCAGTAAGATGAAGAAGGTAAAAGAACTTAAATATGTTAAACTAATGATTTGAAGCAACTCAATATCGATTGCTAAATGTGAATATATAAGAAAATCGGTTTTATACCTTAATAGAGGATTGTGGAATTCTTCCAAATGCACTGCCGTTATGGCTTTATGTCCACTTCAGTAAGAAGAAGAAGGTAAGTGAACTTAAATATGTTAAACTAATGATTTGAAGCAACTCAATATCGATTGCTAAATGTGAATATACAAGAAAATCGACTTTATACCTAAGTATAAGATCGTGAAATTCTTCCAATTGCACTGCCGTTATGGATTTATGTCCACTTTAGTAAGACGAAGAATATAAGCAAACTTAAATATGTTAAGGTAAATGATTTGAAGCAACTCAATATCGATTGCTTAATGCGAATATACAAGAAAATCGACTTTATGCCTTAATAACGGATTGTGGAAATCTTCCAAATGCACTGCCGTTATGGCTCTATGTCCACTTCAGTAAGATGAGGAAGGCAAATTAACTTAAATATGTTAAACTAATGATTTGAAGCAACTCAATATCGATTGCTAAATGTGTATATACAAGAAAGTCGACTTTATACCTTAATAAAAGAATGTGGAATTCTTCCAAATGCACTGCCGTTATGGCTTTATATCCACTTCGGTAAGATGAAGAAGGTAAGTGAACTTAAATATGTTAAACTAATGATTTGACGCAACTCAATATCGATTGCTAATTGTGAATATACACGAAAATCGAGTTTATGCCTTAATAGCTGATTGTAGAAATCTTCCAAATGCACTGCCGTTATGGCTCTATGTCCACTTCAGTAAGATGAGGAAGGCAAACTAACTTAAATATGTTAAACTAATGATTCGAAGCAACTCAATATCGATTGCTATATGTGAATATACAAGAAAATCGACTTTATGCCTTACTATAGGATTGTGGAATTCTTCCAAATGCACTGCCGTTATGGTTTTATGTCCACTTCAATAAGATGAAGAAGGTAAACTAACTTCAACATGTTAAACTAATGATTGGAAGCAACTCACTGTCGATTGCAAAATGTGTATATACAAGAAAATCGACTTTATACCTTAATATAAGATTGTGGAATTCTTCCAAATGCACTGCCGTTATGGATTTATGTCCACTTCAATAAGATGAAGAAGGAAAATTTACTTAAATATGTTAAACTAATGATTCGAAGCAACTCACTGTCGATTGCTAAATGTGTATATACAAGAAAATCGACTTTATACCTTAATATAAGATTGTGGAATTCTTCCAAATGCACTGCCGTTATGGCTTTATGTCAACTTCAGTAAGATGAAGAAGGCAAATTAACTTAAATATGTTAAGCTAATGATTTGAAGCAACTCAATATCGATTGCTAAATGTGTATATACACGAAAACCGACTTTATGCCTTAATATAAGATTGTGGAATTCTCCCAAATGTACTGCCGTTATGGCTTTATGTCAACTTCAGTAAGATGAGGAATGTTAATTAACTTAATTAAGTGAAGTAAATGATTTAAAGCAACTCAATATCGATTGCTAAATGTGAATATACAAGAAAATCGACTTTATATCTTAATATAGGATTGTGGAACTATTCCAAATGCACTGCCGTTATGGCTCTATGTCCACTTCAGTAAGATGGAGAAGGTAAGTGAACTTAAATATGTTATAGTAATGATTTGAAGCAACTCAATATCGATTGCTTAATGCGAATATACAAGAAAATCGACTTTATGCCTTAATAACGGATTGTGGAAATCTTCCAAATGCACTGCCGTTATGGCTCTATGTCCACTTCAGTAAGATGAGGAAGGCAAATTAACTTAAATATGTTAAACTAATGATTTGAAGCAACTCAATATCGACTTCTTAATGTAAATATACAAGAAAGTTGACTTTATACCTTAACATAGGATTGTAAAATTTTTCCAAATGCACTGTCGTTATGGCTTTATGTCCACTTCAGTAAGACGAAGAAGGTAAATTAACTTAAATATGTTAAACTAATGACTTGAAGCAACTCAATATTGATTGCTAAATACGAATATACAAGAAAATCGACTTTATATCTTAATATAGGATTGTGGAATTCTTCCAAATGCACTGCCGTTATGGCTTTATGTCCACTTTAGTAAGATGAAGAAGGTGAATTAACTTAAATATGTTAAACTAATGATTCGAAGCAACTCACTGTCGATTGCTAAATGTGTATATACAAAAAAATCGACTTTATACCTTAATATAAGATTGTGGAATTCTTCCAAATGCACTGCCGTTATGGCTTTATGTCAACTTCAGTAAGATGAAGAATGTTAGTTAATTTAAATAAGTGAAGCAAATGATTTGAAGCAACTCAATATCGATTGCTAAGTGTGAATATACAAGAAAATCGACTTTATGCCTTAATATAGGATTGTGGAATTCTTCAAAATGCACTGCCGTTATGGCTTCATGTCCTCTTCAGTAAGATGAAGAAGGTAAGTGAACTTAAATAAGTGAAGAAAATGATTTGCAGCATCTCAATATCGATTGCTAAATGTGAATATACAAGAAAATCGGTTTTATACCTTAATAAAGGATTGTGGAATTCTTCCAAATGCACTGCCGTTATGGCTTTATGTCCACTTCAGTAAAATGAAGAAGGTAAGTGAACTTAAATATGTTAAACTAATGATTTGAAGCAACTCAATATCGATTGCTAAATGTGAATATACAAGAAAATCGACTTTATACCTAAATATAAGATCGTGAAATTCTTCCAATTGCACTGCCGTTATGGATTTATGTCCACTTTAGTAAGATGAAGAATATAAGCGAACTTAAATATGTTAAGGTAAATGATTTGAAGCAACTCAATATCGATTGCTTAATGCGAATATACAAGAAAATCGACTTTATGCCTTAATAGCGGATGGCTCTATGTCCACTTCAGTAAGATGAGGAAGGCAAATTAACTTAAATATGTTAAACTAATGATTTGAAGCATCTCAATATCGATTGCTAAATGTGTATATACAAGAAAGTCCACTTTATACCTTAATAAAAGAATGTGGAATTCTTCCAAATGCACTGCCGTTATGGCTTTATATCCACTTCGGTAAGATGAAGAAGGAAAGTGAACTTAAATATGTTAAACTAATGATTTGACGCAACTCAATATCGATTTCTAATTGTGAATATACAAGAAAATCGAGTTTATGCCTTAATAGCTAATTGTGGAAATCTTCCAAATGCACTGCCGTTAGGGCTCTATGTCCACTTCAGTAAGATGAGGAAGGCAAACTAACTTAAATATGTTAAACTAATGATTTGAAGCATCTCAATATCGATTGCTAAATGTGTATATACAAGAAAGTCGACTTTATACCTTAATGTAAGATTGTGGAATTCTTCCAAATGCACTGCCGTTATGGCTTTATATCCACTTCGGTAAGATGAAGAAGGCAAATTAACTTAAATATGTTAAACTAATGATTTGAAGCAACTCAATATCGATTGCTAAGTGTGAATATACAAGAAAACCGACTTTATGCCTTAATATAGGATTGTTGAACTATTCCAAATACATTGCCGTTATGGCTTTATGTCCACTTCAATAAGATGAAGAAGGATGTTAATTATTTTTAATATGTTAAACTTATGATTCGAAGCAACTCACTGTCGATTGCTAAATGTGTATATACAAGAAAATCGACATTATACCTTAATATAAGATTGTGGAATTCTTCCAAATGCACTGCCGTTATGGATTTATGTCCACTTCAATAAGATGAAGAAGGAAAATTTACTTAAATATGTTAAACTAATGATTCGAAGCAACTCACTGTCGATTGCTAAATGTGTATATACAAGAAAATCGACTTTATACCTTAATATAAGATTGTGGAATTCTTCCAAATGCACTGCCGTTATGGCTTTATGTCCACTTCAATAAGATGAAGAAGGTAAATTATTTTTAATATGTTAAACTAATGATTCGAAGCAACTCACTGTCGATTGCTAAATGTGTATATACAAGAAAATCGACTTTATACCTTAATATAAGATTGTGGAATTCTTCCAAATGCACTGCCGTTAAACTTCAGTAAGATGAAGAAGGCAAATTAACTTAAATATGTTAAGCTAATGATTTGAAGCAACTCAATAGCGATTGCTTAGTGTGAATATACAAGAAAATCGACTTTATACCTTAATATAAGATTGTAGAATTCTTCCAAATGTCCATTCTGTCCACTTCAATAAGATGAAGAAGGTAAATTATTTTTAATATGTTAAACTAATAATTCGAAGCAACTCACTGTCGATTGCTAAATGTGTATATACAAGAAAATCGAATTTATACCATAATATAGGATAGTGGAACTATTCCAAACGCACTGCCGTTAGGGCTTTATGTCAACTTCAGTAAGATAAAGAATGTTAATTAACTTAAATAAGTGAAGCAAATGATTTGAAGCAACTCAATATCGATTGCTAAAGGTGAATATACAAGAAAATCGACTTTATGCCTTAATATAGGATTGTGGAACTATTCCAAATGCACTGCCGTTATGGCTTTGTGTTAACTTCAGTAAGATAAAGAGGGTAAGTGAACTTAAATATGTTAAACTAATGATTTGAAGCAACTCAATATCGATTGCTAAATGTGAATATACAAGAAAATCGAATTTATGCCTTAATAACGGATTGTGGAAATCTTCCAAATGCACTGCCGTTATGGCTTTATGTCCACTTTAGTAAGATGAAGACGGTGAGTGAACTTAAAATGTTAAACTAATGATTTGAAGCAACTCAATATCGATTGCCAATTGGGAATATACAAGAAAATCGGCTTTATACCTCAATATCAGATTGTGGAATTCTTGCAAATGCACTGCCGTTATGGCTCTATGTCAACTTCAGTAAGATGAAGAAGGTAAGTGAACTAAAATATGTTAAACTAATGATTTGAAGCAACTCAATATCGATTGCCAATTGGGAATATACAAGAAAATCGGCTTTATACCTCAATATCAGGTTGTGGAATTCTTCCAAATGCACTGCCGTTATGGCTCTATGTCAACTTCAGTAAGATGAAGAAGGTAAGTGAACTAAAATATGTTAAACTAATGATTTGAAGCAACTCAATATCGATTGCCAAATGTGAATATACAAGAAAATCGACTTTATACCTTAATATAAGATTGTAGAATTCTTCCAAAGGCACTGCCGTTATGGCATTATGTCCACTTCAGTAAGATGAAATAGGTTAATTAACTTAGATTACAAGTATATACAAGAAAATCGAATTTATACTCAAATTTAAGATTATGGAATTCTTCCAAATGCACTGCCGTTATGGCTTTATGTTCACTTCAGTAAAATGAAGAAGGTAAGTGAACTTAAATATGTTATACTAATGACTTGAAGCAACTCAGTATCGACTTCTAAAAGTAAATATACAAGAAAATCGACTTTATACCTTAATATAGGATTGTGAATTCTTCCAAATGCACTGCCGTTTTGGCTTTATATCCACTTCAGTAAGATGAAGAAGGTAAGTGAACTTAAATATGTTAAACTAATGATTCGAAGCAACTCAATATCGATTGCTATATGTGAATATACAAGAAAATCGACTTTATGCCTTACTATGGGATTGTGGAATTCTTCCAAATGCACTGCCGTTATGGTTTTATGTCCACTTCAATAAGATGAAGAAGGTAAACTAACTTCAACATGTTAAACTAATGATTGGAAGCAACTCACTGTCGATTGCAAAATGTGTATATACAAGAAAATCGACTTTATACCTTAATATAAGATTGTGGAATTCTTCCAAATGCACTGCCGTTATGGCTTTATGTCCACTTCAATAAGATGAAGAAGGAAAATTTACTTAAATATGTTAAAATAATGATTCGAAGCAACTCACTGTCGATTGCTAAATGTGTATATACAAGAAAATCGACTAGTTACACGGGGGCAAGAAAAAGTACTTTTATATTTTTCAATACAATATACTTTAATTAAAAATATGAATTTTGACACTTCACATTTAACAATAAAAATGTATGATAAGTATAAAGTTGGTTGTTGAATGATGAATGCTGGATTGATCCGATTTAGTGTATGAGTATGTACATACATATGTACATATATGATGTATAAGCGAGTTAATTGCAGCGCGCGGGTTGGGTGTCGAAACAACGAAAATTTGTGCTTACGCGGCGCAGTGTAGAGTCGAATCGGTGTATAGCGAAAGTTGAAGTGTTGATGGGCGAACTGTGAAGATCGAATTGTCAGTCCCATCCCGTTGTCCATCCTTTTTGTTGAGTGGGAACAGGGGTGGTGAGTTGTGTTGGTGTGGTGTGGTGAATTGCGCTGTTGCATTAGGATGCGCCAGTTTTACCGAGTAGAGTGGGTGGATCCTTAACTCATTTAAACATCGACTTTATACCTTAATATAAGATTATGGAATTCTTCTAAATGCACTGCCGTTATGGCTTTATGTCCACTTCAATAAGATGAAGAAGGTAAATTATTTTTAATATGTTAAACTAATGATTCGAAGCAACTCACTGTCGATTGCTAAATGTGTATATACAAGAAAATCGACTTTATACCTTAATATAAAATTGTGGAATTCTTCCAAATGTACTGCCGTTATGGCTTTATGTCAACTTCAGTAAGATGAAGAATGTTAATTAACTTAAATAAGTGAAGCAAATGATTTGAAGCAACTCAATATCGATTGCTAAGTGTGAATAAACAAGAAAATCGACTTTATGCCTTAATATAGGATTGTGGAACTATTCCAAATGCACTGCCGTTATGGCTTTGTGTTAACTTCAGTAAGATAAAGAAGGTAAGTGAACTTAAATATGTTAAACTAATGATTTGAAGCAACTCAATATCGATTGCGAAATGTGAATATACAAGAAAATCGAATTTATGCCTTAATAACGGATTGTGGAAATCTTCCAAATGCACTGCCGTTATGGCTTTATGTCCACTTTAGTAAGATGAAGACGGTGAGTGAACTTAAAATGTTAAACTAATGATTTGAAGCAACTCAATATCGATTGCCAATTGGGAATATACAAGAAAATCGGCTTTATACCTCAATATCAGATTGTGGAATTCTTTCAAATGCACTGCCGTTATGGCTCTATGTCAACTTCAGTAAGATGAAGAAGGTAAGTGAACTAAAATATGTTAAAGTAATGATTCGAAGCAACTCAATATCGATTGCTAAATGTGTATATACAAGAAAATCGACTTTATACCTCAATATAAGATTGTGGAATTCTTCCAAATGCACTGCCGTTATGGCTTTATGTCTACTTCAGTAAGATTAAGACGGTAAGAGAACTTAAATATGTTAAACTAGTGATTCGAAGCAACTCAATATCGATTGCCAAATGTGAATATACATACGAAAAAATCGACTTTATACTTTAATATATGATTGTGGAATTCTTCCAAATGCACTGCCGTTATGGCTTTATGTCTCCTTCAGTAAGATGAAGAAGGTAAGTGAACTTTAATATGTTAAAAAAATGATTCGAAGCAACTCAATATCGATTGCTAAATGTGAATATACAAGAAAATCGACTTTATACCTTAATATAGGATTGTGGAACTATTCTAAATGCACTGCCGTTATGGCTTTATGTCCACTTCAGAAAGATGAAGAAGCAAATTAACTTAAATATGTTAAACTAATGATTTGAAGCAACTCAATATCGATTGCTAAATGTGTATATACACGAAAATCGACTTTATGCCTTAATATAAGATTGTGGAATTCTCCCAAATGCACTGCCGTTATGGCTTTATGTCAACTTCAGTAAGATGAGGAATGTTAATTAACTTAAATATGTTACACTAATGAATTAAAGTAACTCAATATCAATTGCTAAATGTGAATATACAAGAAAACCGAATTTATACCTAAATATAATATCGTGGAATTCTTCCAAATGCACTGCCGCTATGGCTCTATGTCAACTTCAGTAAGATGAAGAAGGTAAGTGAACTAAAATATGTTAAACTAATGATTTGAAGCAACTCAATATCGATTGCCAAATGTGAATATACAAGAAAATCGACTTTATACCTTAATATAAGATTGTAGAATTCTTCTAAAGGCACTGCCGTTATGGCATTATGTCCACTTCAGTAAGATGAAAAAGGTTAATTAACTTAGATTACAAGTATATACAAGAAAATCGAATTTATACTCAAATTTAAGATTATGGAATTCTTCCAAATGCACTGCCGTTATGGCTTTATGTTCACTTCAGTAAAATGAAGAAGGTAAGTGAACTTAAATATGTTATACTAATGACTTGAAGCAACTCAGTATCGACTTCTAAAAGTAAATATACAAGAAAATCGACTTTATACCTTAATATAGGATTGTGAATTCTTCCAAAAGCACTGCCGTTATGGCTTTATGTCCACTTCGGTAAGATGAAGAAGGCAAATTAACTTAAATATATTAAACTAATGATTTGAAGCAACTCAATATCGATTGCTAAATGTGTATATACACGAAAATCGACTTTATACCTTAAGATAGGATTGTAAAACTCTTCCAAATGCACTGCCGTTATGGCTTTATGTCAACTTCGGTTAGATGAAGAATGTTAATTAACTTAAATAAGTGATGTAAATGATTTGAAGCAACTCAATATCGATTGCTAAATGTGTATAGACAAGAAATTCGACTTTATACCTTAATATAAGAATGTGGAATTCTTCCAAATGCATTGCCGTTATGGCTTTATGTGCACTTCAGTAAGATGAAGAAGGCAAATTAACTTAAATATGTTAAACTACTGATTTGAAGCAACCCAATATCGATTACTAAATGCGTATATACACGAAAATCGACTCTATACCTTTATATAAGATTGTGGAATTCTTCCAAATGCACTGCCGTTATGGCTTTATGTCAACTTCAGTAAGATGAAGAATGTTAATTAACTTCAATAAGTGATGTAAATGATTTGAAGCAATTCAATATCGATTGCTAAGTGTGAATATACAAGAAAATCGACTTTATTCCTTAATATAGGATTGTGGAATTCTTCCAAATGCACTGCCGTTTTGGTTTTATTTCCACTTCAATAAGATGAAGAAGGTAAATTATTTTTATATGTTAAACTAATGATTCGAAGCAACTCACTGTCGATTGCTAAATGTGTATATACAAGAAAACCAACTTTATACCTAAATATAAGATCGTTGAATTCTCCCAAATGCACTGCCGTTATGGCTTTATGTCCTCTTCAGTAAAATGAAGAAGGTAAGCGAACTTAAATATGTTAAACTAATGATTCAAAGCAACTCAATGTCGATTGCTAAATGTGTATTTACACGAAAATCGACTTTATACCTTAATATAAGATTGTGGAATTCTTCCAAATGCACTGCCGTTATGGCTTTATGTACACTTCAGTAAGACGAAGAAGGTAAATTAACTTAAATAAAATATACAAGAAAATCGACTTTATACCTTAATATAGGATTGTGGAATTCTTCCAAATGCACTGCCGTTATGGCTTTATGTCCACTTCAGTAAGATGAAGAAGGCAAATTAACTTAAATATGTTAAACTAATGATTTGAAGCAACTCAATGCCGACTTTTAAATGTAAATATACAAGAAAATGGACTTTATACCTTAAGATAGGATTGTAAAATTCTTCCAAATGCACTGCCGTTATGGCTTTATGTCAACTTCAGTAAGATGAAGAATGTTAATTAACTTAAATAAGTGATGTAAATGATTTGAAGCAACTCAATATCGATTGCTAAGTGTGAATATACAAGAAAATCGACTTTATGCCTTTCTATAGGATTGTGGAATTCTTCCAAATGCACTGCCGTTATGGTTTTATGTCCACTTCAATGAGATGAAGAAGGTAAATTATTTTTATATGTTAAACTAATGATTCGAAGCAACTCACTGTCGATTGCTAAATGTGTATATACAAGAAAATCGACTTTATACCTTAATATAAGATTGTGGAATTCTTCCAAATGCACTGCCGTTATGGCTTTATGTCCACTTCAGTAAGATGAAAAAGGTTAATTAAATTATATTACAAGAATATACAAGAAAATCCAATTTATACTCAAATTTAACATTGTGGAATTCTTGCAAATGCACTGTCGTTATGGCTTTATGTTTACTTCAGTAAGATGAAGAAGGTAAGTGAACTTAAATATGTTATACTAATGATTTTATGCAACTCAATGTCGACTTCCAAAAGTAAATATACAAGAAAATCGACTTTATACCTTAATATAGGATTGTGGAATTCTTCCAAATGCACTGCCGTTATGGCTTTATGTCCACTTCAGTAAGATGAAGAAGGCAAATTAACTTAAATATATTAAACTAATGATTTGAAGCAACTCAATAGCGATTGCTTAGTGTGAATATACAAGAAAATCGACTTTATACCTTAATATAAGATTGTGGAATTCTCCCAAATGCACTGCCGTTATGGCTTTATGTCAACTTTAGTAAGATGAAGAATGCTAATTAACTTAAATAAGTGAAGTAAATGATTTGAAGGAACTCCATATCGATAGCTAAATGTGAATATACAAGAAAATCGACTTTATGCCTTAATAACGGATTGTGGAATTCTTCCAAATGCACTGCCGTTATGGCTTTATGTCCACTTCAGTAAGATGAAGAAGGCAAATTAACTTAAATATGTTAATCTAATGATTTGAAGCAACTCAATGTCGGCTGCCAAATGTGTCTATACACGAAAATCGACTTTATACCTTAATATAGGATTGTGTAATTCTTCTAAATGCACTGCCGTTATGGCTTTATGTCCACTTTAGTAAGATGAAGAAGGTGAATTAACTTAAATATGTTAAACTAATGATTCGAAGCAACTCACTGTCGATTGCTAAGTGTGAATATGCAAGAAAATCGGCTTTATACCTCAATATCAGATTGTGGAATTCTTCCAAATGCACTGCCGTTATGGCTCTATGTCAACTTCAGTAAGATGAAGAAGGTAAGTGAACTTAAATATGTTATACTAATGATTTGAAGCAACTCAATATCGATTGCTAAATGTGTATATACAAGAAAATCGACTTTAAACCTTAATATAAGATTGTGGAATTCTTAAAAATGCACTGCCGTTATGGCTTTATGTCCACTTCAATAAGATGAAGAAGGAAAATTTACTTAAATATGTTAAACTAGTGCTTCGAAGCAACTCAATATCGATTGCTATATGTGAATATACAAGAAAATCGAATTTATGCCTTACTATAGGATTGTGGAATTCTTCCAAATGCACTGCCGTTATGGTTTTATGTCCACTTCAATAAGATGAAGAAGGTAAATTATTTTTATATGTTAAACTAATGATTCGAAGCAACCCACTGTCGACTACTAATGACTTGAAGCAACTCAATATCGATTGCTAAATACGAATATACAAGAAAATCGACTTTATACCTAAATATAAGATCGTGAAATTCTTCCAATTGCACTGCCGTTATGGATTTATGTCCACTTTAGTAAGACGAAGAATATAAGCGAACTTAAATATGTTAAAGTAAATGATTTGAAGCAACTCAATATCGATTGCTTAATGCGAATATACAAGAAAATCGACTTTATGCCTTAATAACGGATTGTGGAAATCTTCCAAATGCACTGCCGTTATGGCTCTATGTCCACTTCAGTAAGATGAGGAAGGCAAATTAACTTAAATATGTTAAACTAATGATTTGAAGCAACTCAATATCGACTTCTTAATGTAAATATACAAGAAAGTTGACTTTATACCTTATCATAGGATTGTAAAATTTTTCCAAATGCACTGTCGTTATGGCTTTATGTCCACTTCAGTAAGACGAAGAAGGTAAATTAACTTAAATATGTTAAACTAATGACTTGAAGCAACTCAATATTGATTGCTAAATACGAATATACAAGAAAATCGACTTTATATCTTAATATAGGATTGTGGAATTCTTCCAAATGCACTGCCGTTATGGCTTTATGTCCACTTTAGTAAGATGA
>NW_024395718.1:0-11875 GCF_016617805.1 Bactrocera tryoni | reverse complement strand
TCACCCATATTTCTTACATGTCATCAGGATGTTAAGAAAATATTATATACCGAATTTCATTGAAATCGGTAAAGTAGTTCCTGAGATATGGTTTTTGGTCCATAAGTGGGCGACGCCACGCCCATTTTCAATTTTTAAAAAAAGCCTGGGTGCAGCTTTCTTCTGCCATTTCTTTTGTAAAATTTAGTGTTTCTGACGTGTTTTGTTAGTCGGTTAAGGCACTTTTAGTGATTTTCAACATAACCTTTGTATGGGAGGTGGGCGTGAAGGAAACGACTCTGTAGAGTTTGGTTGACATAGCTAAAGTAAATTCCGAGATATGTATAAAAAACTTAGTAGGGGGCGGGGCCACACCCACATTTCCAAAAAAATTACGTCCAAATATGCCCCTTCCTAATGCGATCCTTTGTGCCAAATTTCACTTTAATATCTTTTTTTATGGCTTAGTTATGACACTTTATAGGTTTTCGGTTTTTCTTCGAACTTAACCTTCTTATCGAGCCAAGAAATACGTGTACCAAGTTTCATCATGATATCTCAATTTTTACTCAAGTTGCAGCTTGCACGCACAGACGGACGGACGGACAGGCAGACATCCGGATTTCAACTCTACTCGTCACCCTGATCACTTTGGTATACATAACCCTATATCTGACTCTTTTAGTTTTAGGACTCACGAACAACCGTTATGTGAACAAAACGATAATACTCTCTTGGGCAACTTTGTTGCGAGAGTATAATTAAAATATATTTATCTTGATTCCGATCGTTCAGTTTATATGACAACTATATGCTGATTCACTTATATACGAACAGGCAGACAGACGCACCTAGCTAATCGTCGCTGATCAATTCTACATATAAATTTTATAATGTCTTTATGGCGTCTCCCACAATTTTTTTGTGTCTTACAAACTTAGTGCCATACCCTTTAGATCCTGTTTACGGCATGAATTTTACCGGTAATATAAGAATCCATCGAATTCAACTCTTGTTAACGCTAAAGGTGATATACATATGGTGAACTAACAAGATGTCACCGAAAAGCAAAAAATTATATTTCTAAAACATACATAAACATGATTTTAAGCCCATAATAATTTATAAACATCAAACGGTTCAAACTGAAAGTTTTGGCTTATTAGTGGATATATTAAATAGGGTTGATAAGAGTTTACATATGCCCATTGGAATGTGGGGGTCTCTGATAGACGCTCAGATACAATATTGCTATAGAAAACGGAGAACATAGAGTCACGTAATGTGTGTTCCACTTCACAGTAATCGACGCTAAGTAAGTAGAGCTATTACTTCTTATATATTTATATTATTCTGAACCGAGGTTAAGTTACGAAAAATGACTAACAAAACACCGAAGCCAAGTTGATTCTTTGAACTGTATACAACATGAATCTTGCCAACCGAGTTGAAAATATTGATATTCCTAACATTTGAATGCACTTCGTATATCACGGACTTTAAGTGGCCAAAAAACTCCTAATTGTTACAACACATTGTAATATTGAATTTATATGTTAATTTTTTTTTAATGACAATTTTCAGATAAGTAGTAAATCTTCTTTAAAATACTGGTTAAAGTTGTAGCTTGTTTAAACCTCTGCTTTTCGAATAAATTTTTACCTTGCTTCAACCGGAAAAAAATTTTAAGGTGGTGCTGTAGCTCTGTTTGTGAAAATTTTTGATTGCAAGGGGAAATCGAATCGTTGCATAATTAACACTGAACACTTGTATGTACTTTTGTAAGTAGCTTCACTCCGTTTATCGAAATTGGAAACTTTAAATTATCAAAAATTGGCGCAACTTCAAACGCTTAGATTAGCAGTTCACTAACACACCTATAAGTGAGCGAATTCCACCGCCCGAATAAACCGCTGTGAAACCGCTAATCACCTTTAGGCATTGTAATCACCCAACTCTCCGTCAACGATGCCTCCATGAATCGATGCCTGCATGAATCGATGCCTACGGCAATTGTTCGGTGATATGGCATTTTTGCTGATGCAAGTGAAACAAAAAACACTTTGTTTTTGTTAGTGTGGTGCTTATTGTTGTGATCGATATACTCGTAAGTGA
Organism: Bactrocera tryoni; assembly: GCF_016617805.1. Lineage (NCBI taxonomy): Eukaryota > Metazoa > Arthropoda > Insecta > Diptera > Tephritidae > Bactrocera > Bactrocera tryoni. Next base: position 9,781 of record NW_024395718.1, on the reverse strand, counting down.
GCTGAGTGAGCGCATGAAAGCGTACGTTGAACTAATGTTTGCAAACAAATGTTGTTGCTAGCCTCAGGAACGCAACTAAAGCTGGACTTGGCTGGTGAGCGAGGGTAAGTGCCGAGTTGCTAACTTGATTTATGTGTGTGTCACTGTCGGTTGTCGATGCTTTAGTGCCGCCGCCGTTAGTGGTGAAAACCTAACCTTACAACTAACAAGCGGGGACTTATGCCGGTGATACAGCTACCGAGCGCCCTCACTTTTTCGCTACTGTGGCGTTGTAATTCTAGTCAGAGAAACATTAGCAGCGACCTGTTAGTCAGTAGCCATTTATCGTGTCCTACACTGTCATCTGATCTGAATGTTTGTTCGTTCATTCATCCGTGCGGTTATCTGTCCTTCCTCTTGTCACCCTTTCCCTCCATACGCTGCTTTGAAGTTTTTACACCTACCAATTAGAACATTCGATTATTAGTCCGCGTTGAATGCTCGTGCCATATTATCGTCAGCAATAACAATTACCGTTGTTCGGCCAGAGGAGCCAAAACTGAAGTTGCAAAAGTTGAACTTTAACTGCAGTGCAACATCTGTATGTATACCAATACTGTACATACAAGTACATATGTTTGTATTTATGTACATATATCAGGTCGCAGTTATGTGTTCTGATTTGGTTCGGCGGTAGCGTCGACAATATTTACAGTATTAGCCGCTGGCCATGAACCATGCAGTTCCGAAGCTCTGTAGTGCACTGGAGCTCGCGTTGTATGCAACGTCAAATCATATACATGTATATATCGACAGTATTTTCTGATGATGCTGGTGCATGCTGTCCATTCAAGTTTCAAAATTTGACTTTTCGCTTCGTTGCACTTTTTCAATGGCCGCTGGTGTGCATCACCAATAAAAATTCTACAATGCAATATGCAACACAGGTAATTTGAGATGCATAGCGTAAACATGTAGGCAAAGCCTAGTTAATTGACCTCAGTATCAAGTAAGAGCTGATCCTAATTGACTTTATATGCCACATAAGAATTATTTAAGTGACTAAAACTTGTATCATGAAGTCGGAATTTAGATCTTCCTGCCAGTAAAACATGGTTTTCTAATATATTTATGCATGGTAGATCTTAATGAAGCCTAAAACCCAGACTGCCAGTGAGTTCAATTTAAAAGTATCGAAAAACATATTTGAAGATGTTACATATGACAATGATTTAAATTAGATATAATACCTGATTGAGTTTCATAACCCCGGTCCAACTGCAATGATTGGAATATGGATGCTTATTCCTACAGAATCAGACTATATTAGGTGGACAATATTGGTGAAATTAACATTTAGAGGAGTCTTAATTATTTTGAAGTTTTTAATGAAGGTATTATCCAAACGGAAATCAGCTTTCGGCTCATAATGATTTAAGCAGAGATGGTCAGCATTACAGATGGTACCAAGCAAACTTTGCTGCCAATAAAATTAAATAAAAAGCAGTTCGCGTTTTTAATTTATGTGAAATAGTTAAAGTATTTGAGATGCTCAGTCCCATGAACTAATATGAATGATATGATTTTATTAGTCGGCTGAGGAAACAGACAGTGTGAAATGTCACAGATCGCTTAAAATGGTGGTTTTTTAAAATACTAATCCATTAAGGCACAAAACGATCAGGAAAGGTCGAACTAAAAGCATACTGCTATAAAGTAAAAAAAATAAAGCTAACTAGAGGAAGAGAGAAACTGTGGTAAGTATGAACAAAGTAAACTTAATATTTTACTTCAGACGACTAAGAAAATGGCAGCAGTTAACCACAATTACATAGAATTAACAAATTATCTGGAATCAGTAATGAACCAGTAAGAAAAAAACCCCATGCAAAAGAAACCTGGTTTTCAGTGCAATTAAATAAAACCAGTTAGCAAGACCAGAAATCCAAGATGAATTGAACGAAATGTCATCAAAAATAGTTAACACACTTTAAAAGCATTCACATACAAGTTTCCGAAGGACTACTGCAATGAAAAATAAAAAAAACCCATATGTTCTTTTAATTCTGTTCAAATACTCCATGCGAAGTGGTAATTGATGAGCCTTACATAAAACAGTTGCTTCAAAATTAGGTCACATTCCAGCACTTTTTATTTTAAACGTATTAGAATGGAGTAAATAATTTATGTTTAGGAATAATAATGTGTTACTCAACACTTAACATGAGAAAATTGAATGAGAGAAATATACTTTGGTGAATTGCTCTCTGTGGTTGTGTTATTCAGCAGTTGCTTGACAAAATGTCATTTTTACTGCAGTCAAACAATCCAAGTGTTGCGGCGACAGATCGAAGGACGATCTATCGAGTCCTAAGTCCAACATTTGTGCTTCTATTAGATCTTGTATGAGATAAGATTTAAGTTTTATAGGATAAAAGTAATATTTTTTTAGTTTCTCATTTTATATTAAGAAAAGCTTAAAATCATTGGATTAGAAATTGATTTAGAGGAATGAAAAAGGTTTATAAACTTTCTCGTTTAAACCAAGTTTTTAATCCCTACATCCCTCATATTGCAGCGCTTTCAAAAGAACTTATTGTGTGGTCATAAAGAACCATATTCTGGTTCAACAGTCGTGAGGGATTTTATGGTATTTCAGTTAACCCCTGGTTGACACCTCTTAAGTTTACAAAAATAATTTTAAACATACCTAAATATGTCGGGGCCACGATTCTACGTTCTCAACTATTTGTGCTATAAGCACAATTAAAAATTTTATATAATTTTCAATCTGATTGTCGCGTTATTGATTAGCTGTCAACGAGTTCTGACAGTTCACTGTAAACACGAAAGCGAAAGGATTCGATTTGTTTGTGTGAAAATAAATCATTTATGGTATCTTTCACTGATGGACATTTATTGTTTCGTGCTGACAGCAACATATATTTATTTTTGGTGTAGGAGAGAGAACTCAAATGAAAAAAACTTCCTTGCATAAGTAGGTGATATACATACATATGTAGCTTACCGATTATATACTTTCTTTATGGTTCATTGAATTTTATTTCATATGCTATTGTATATTTGGGTCTCCATTATTTGAAACAACAAAAAGTCGTCATTAATATTCTAACACTTTTAGATTTCCAACTATAATCATTATTTACCTGCAAAGAAAGAGATGAAATAAATGTGGATTAAATTTAATCAATAAAATTTGGAATGTCACAACACAAATATACTTAATACTAATACATATTTCCTTACATACATATGCATGAGCTAAATAAATATCACGAAAGTGTCATGCAAATAATGAAAATGGAACATTAACAAGAAACAGAATGGAAAAGGGAATAACTAATGCAACATACTAAGTAACTAACTTACCAACTCACTATATTTAGATACATATATAGACACATATGTCTTTGTATAATAACAATAGAACTACCAAATGATATGCGGCATTTATTGGTGTTTTTTTTTCTTTATCAACCTGAAAGACACGGCGGCTTGTGTCACAAAACAGCAGCGCTAAGAAGCTCAGACACAATGGCACGCCGCTCACATGATGAGATATTCATGAAATCGTGGATATACATATAAATATAGATCTGTATATATTTAAAGTTATTCCAGAAACCCGTTTCTAACACGCGTGAGTTTAAATCTAAACTAAAGATAGTAGCAAAAAGGAATATAAAACATCGACTGGCTTAAACCCGTATTCGTACTAAATTATGAACTCGGTTGGAGCTGAAATAATCGCACGAATAATGGAGCGCCCACGCTTTGTTTGATTGGATGGTAAATAAAACAGAACGCGGATGAGAAACATAACGCAATAAAAATGGCGCTAGCAAAGACAGGCGACATAAAATACAGTTAAAAAGCGATAATATATAGTATACTATTTTTGAGGGAAAATTAATAAATGCCGTTCTCGGTTCACTTCTTGTCAATTCGCTAAGTTTTGAATTTTGCTCGTTCGATAAAGTTTTCATATGAACAAGCAATACAATAGTCTTACAGTTGAATATATACAAGTACATACATATCTAGATACTACTTCAAAGTGGCATAATTGCTTACTTTTTTATTAAACATCTTTACTATACTTACTTATACCAGTTGTTTGTTGGATTTGCGAAATGAAAGTTCTCTTTAAACTCATTAGCTTTTGGAAGTCTGCTGTGTTAAACCATCATTTGTTATTGATTTTGATATAATAGATATCTCGACGGATAGATAGGTTCAGTAAACTTGTTGTTCCGATGACGTTGCCACATAGGTAAAGGGGGGATAGATGAGTTGGTTTCATGGGACAAACGAGTATATACATAAGTTTGGTATACATACGTATGTATGTCGAGTCGTTTCTGGATAGGGAGTTGCGCGAGGTTCAAGTTTCAATTAAAAATGATTGTTATCATAGAAAGGAAGATTCAAACTAGATGTAATTTCCAGAATCTTAAATAAATATGTATATAGAATGGCTTATGTGTCTTCGTTAAAATTAGTTTTGAGCAGCTGCTTTAAAGAGTAGCAGAAAGTTTTAGAGTTTTGGAAGAAAGGTCGAAATCGTCGATAAAATATAGGTTAGGGCTGGCTCTACAGTAAGTGGTAGGGGCTCTAGACTTTGTTTAAAAGTTGTCGACATTCTCGAAACCTTTGACTAGATTCCACGCATATTATTTCGAACTTTCGGCGTTATGGAAGTAATATGGTTTGAGGACAATAGCTGAAAAGTTCAGAGGGAGTCAATGTAATCCAAGATTAAAATTAAGGTGGACTAGTGTTTGGATTAAACTTTGTCATCATTGCTATTGAGAAATTTAGTTTTTCGCAAGAATAAATGTGTAATTGGAAAATGTAGTCATGGTAATAGAGGATTAGATGTTACGTTGAATATTTTTCGGAAAGGCATTTGGAAATTATTTCATTCAATTTTGTTGTGAGATCACTTCATCTTAAGAAACTCTTTAAATTCATAAATATTTATTATTATTATTACCATTTTTCAACTAATAATTTAATTTCTGTGTGTTTAAACTATTGGCATCTTAATAAGAATATACATGTGTACATATATTTCAAGTGTTATGAAAACTTGCTTTGTTACTTTTCGCGCGAGCACATCTTTTGCTTAGATTTGTTCGGCCTGGTCGCTGATTCGATACATGTATAAATCAGTTTTTGTCATCTTCCTTCTTAGCAAGCCAACTTGGCATTTTCTTAGGTGACAATGGCTATTTGTGTTATTTTGGCATAAACAAATATTAGTACGGCTGACAATGGACAAATATATAAATACAATAATAAGAAAAACATATCGCGTCACATGAGTGACAGCATATGTAAGTATTGGTGTTCATGCAACATCAATGTTGCTTTCGCTTTTGTTTGCATTTGCAGCCACTTTTGCAATTTTTGTGTTGTCTGCTTAAAAGGCCTATTGTACATACATATGTATTATGTATTTTGGTTATTAGCCAAAAATAATACTTTTTCATACATTTATGAGTTTTTTGGCCGCAAACAAGTCCCTGACATTTATTTTTTCCTTGTTTACATCCATACAAACATTACAGATTGTTTTTCATAATTTTTATTTTTTCTTGTATAGATTTATTGCTTACTTTATAAAGTGTTATTCTTGGCAGTGCTTGAAATGTTCACTCTGCTACCGCGTAGCTGACACAGAGGCCGTCTTCAGCGGGTAGGCGAACGCGCCGGCATTCGCGGCATATCTTAATGTTGCGTGAAATGCCTCAAACATAATACATATGTACATATGTATATAGTATATGTACAAACACACACATTATTTGTGATGTCATGTTAAATTTTGTAAAGACACATGTCCAGTTTGTTGTTTTATCTGCCATTATTCAGCTACATTCAGAATTCACATTTGAGCAAAAATATAATTACGTATACACTTATGTGTATATACATACATATGTACATATACATACTTGTATATTATATATTATCTACATAGTGTGACCTAGTAGGATTGTCGGTTTTCGCGTTTATTTTAAATGGCCCATCATGGCCACAGCCACATCCGCAATGGACCGGAAGCTAATTACATGAATGCGACACGAATTTATTTACTATATACTCATATATTAAGTACTATATTCTCATAAATTGTTGCAGATTTTAATACTAAAACAAAGTATTTAATTTAAGATTTAATGATGTTGATGAGATCAGAAGAGATCTCAAAGTATAATAAGCTCTCCAGGAATTCCTAGGTACTTACCTGGTGAGGATATTACAAAATTTTCCATCAATTTAAAATGATGTTGATAAGGTTTCATAGAGCTTAGTATTACAATTTTCGAAATGTGGCCTCAGTTTCAGCTTTGCATATTTAATCAATGTAGCTTTCGAGGAGTGAATAAAAAAGCTCATTTGGAATATGTGAGTTTTTATACTAAGCCGGGATAGTAGAGGTCCTTATACCCTGATCAGGGTATATAAAGTTTGCTAAGGAGTTTGTAACACCCAGAAGAAAACGTCGTACTTAAATGTTCAGCTATAGAAAAAAAATTGAATACCGAGTTTACTTGAAATGATCTTTTTCCAACGGCCCTACGGATACGGCTACACAATCGTTGAAAATGTTGTAAAAGGCGTTTGGGAGTCTATATCATTACACAAGTATTTGAGTGGAACAAAGCATTCAGTGAAGGTCATGAAGTCACCGAAAACTCACCTTAAGGGAGTGGTTCAGGGCCTGAAAATTGTATTGTTGGCTCAACACCTTTTATGGATCAACTCAACAGATTTTCGTTGATGTTTTGTACTAAACCAAACTACAAGATCATAATCTTTTGCAACAACAACTTTTATTATAATATACAAAAGATATGCTCGACATCGTAGCGGTGGACACTAGATTCATCAAATGCGTTATTACTGGCGACGAAAGTGGTTTCATGAATATTACGCCGAAACTGTCCAACAATTACACAGTACAACAGCTAATCTGGGGGGGTGAGAAATTCCAAGTCAGGGTGATGGTACTAGGTCAGTATAGTAAAACCCTCAAAGGGCTTGGCGTTCGTATGTGCCAGTTTTTTTTATGACCTTTTAAGTTTTTTCCTTATTCTTTGAGCTCCTGAAAAATTGATTTTATCATTTGCGAAATGCCATCGGGTAGGTAGCTGATGTAGCGCACGTTTGGAGCTATTGAACTCCTTAAATCTTTTATGTGGAAAATCAAAAAAGGATAAATATAAAAATGTATTTCTGGGAAAAATAAGAAGTCATATTTTTGGACTACTATAAAATAATTGCGGTATAAATTTTATACACCAATTAAAATAATAAATTTAAAATGACCAATAATATTTTTATTATGCTTGTATGAGTTTATTAAATTTAAGACTTCGCTCATTCCCAACCCAATTTGCATAATTTTTCTGTAAATTAACAATATTAAACTAAATATTAATTTTATGGAAAAATGTTATTTTGAAAATGTACTTTATTTTTATAATATAACACAACCGAAATGAAAAGTTTTTGAGCACCATTGCCTTTTGCCAATTGAAGATACATCCTGTACATGAGAATGATGTTCGTCTTCACTGGTTTGGAAAATAAGTGACATCCTCTTCGTACTTAAATAATACGAAAATGGTATATATAATCGAATTTTCAATTTTTATTTTAAATTTCAAATGGACTAACTTCAGAATGCCTTTTTGAGGCAAGATATTAAATGTATTTATGTATGTATGTATATATAGGTATACATTGCAACTACACTGTGATATTTATTGACTGTCATCTCTGCATAGTGTATAAAATGGCAATTAAATAAATGCAATTTAAGCACTCAAATTGCAAATAGAATACCACATGTAAACATGTGTGTGGTTATGGCAGTGATCAGCAAATATTGTTGAATAAATGCAATTACAAGCGGAATTGGTGAGCGCAAAACATTGCAATGTTGCAAATTTGTAATTGAAACGAAATATTTTCAACAAATACATATTTGTAGGTGTCTATAGATATCTAAAGTGAAAATTTTAAATACATAAGAAGCACAATGGAATTGCAACAATATTGTACATAAATGTGTCAACTGGTGTGCTTGTTTACCGTGTTTATGCATCCAGTCGACAGAAATATGCAAAATAAGGAAAATATTGTTGAGTGGAAAGACAACAAAAGCAAAAGCTACACACATACGTTGAAATGTGAATAAGTGTCTATTTAGCAAAACTATGTTAATCTAAGAACACTGAGTGTCAAAAGGAGGTTCGCACTTTACTTTTTTAATACTAAATATTTTTTAAACTAACACTACTTTCAATAATACATTTTTGAATGTAAATACAAAAAATAAATAGATAATGTATTATTTTGGAATAATATATGAAGGGTTTGTTAATTTTTTTAAGACTACTGTGTCATAAGAATGATGTTTGAGAACACCTCTAAATATTTTTCGTAGAATTGTGTTTTGGCCATTCTAGTCGTTCCAACTACGAAATGTCAGAACCGATCAGTCAACTATCAAACTAAAATACCCGACAGTTGCAGTCTTATTTTCAATCTTATCACTGATTTAAATGATAAACAAAGGTCAGGTCGTCCAAAAGCTAGTAACCATGCTAAGTTGATGGAAAAAGTCCATAAAATTATGAGTATCGATACAAATTTTTCAACGAGAGTGATGGCACAGTGATTCAATATGAGAATAATAGTGTTTGGAGAATGTAAAGTGAAGATTTAGTTAAAACAGAGGTCTGTGTGGTTTTGTTCTACACAATGACATACATAAATGAAGACCAAAGAAGTGAACGTGCTTTTAATGGAAAAAATTAATTTCCCTCATCAACCACGCGCTATATTTGCCTGACACAATCATAATTGAATTTTACGCCTACTCTTCGATTTGTCATTTGTCTGCACGCTATGTGTGACCTTTGTTCGCTTGCGCAAAAATTTAATTATAAAGGCAAAAACAAAGTTATATAAAGGAGTTCAATACAACAGACTATTCAGATACGTCTTTAAATCATTAAAGTCGCCTATTGTTCCATTTCTTTTTTATTATTCTTAGATTACACTGTACATCACAGCATTTTTTGATTCACCATACTTCCAGATACTTTGCAAAAGTAATGTAAACTTTACGGACCTTTGAGTTGTCGCTTAGTTTCCATATATTATACTCATATGTTTACATGCACTATTTATATAATTTATGTTGTTATATGCCAATAAATTTACATAACCTTAAATAAATAATACTTACTAGACAGTACATAAACAAAACATATGAAACCGGCTGATAGCTGATATGCATAAAACCATAAAAAAATTAAATAAAAAGTTCAACGGCAGCAAATAATATGCAAAGCTTACTTTCATAATCAATACCAATTGGGCGATTGGGCTGTCAAATCGGTCTGACATCTTGACGCAACGCTGACTCATTGTCAACGTGCAACCTGCGCGGCGAGACTGGCGCAAATATTGTGCTGACATATTGGGAGCACACGCCATGCTGCAATGTTGCAGCGCGGCATAGCGAAATTGAATTTCCATCAGTGAGTGCTTGCCGCCGACGTGTCACGGTCGTTGGGCAAATTGATGCAGCGCATATGGTTAAGTGCCCCATTGTGGCAATCAAAAATCCAAACGAGAGTTCAATTAATCTTTGCAGTTGGCAGTGTGGCGCCGTTAAGCTCACAGAATGCTAGCTGTCGTTGACATTATGCCAATTCACATTAGGCAAAAGTGTCAAATTCGCGCTATGCGTGCACTT
>NW_024395717.1:0-8702 GCF_016617805.1 Bactrocera tryoni | reverse complement strand
TATAAAGTCGATTTTCGTATATATACACATTTAGCAGTCGATATTGAATTGCCTTAAACCATTAATTTAACATATTTAAGTTAATTATGCTTCTTCATCTTACTGAAGTTGACATAAAGCCATAACGGCAGTGCATTTTGAAGAATTCGACATTCTTATATTCAGGTATAAAGTCGATTTTCTTGTATATACACATTTAGCAGTCGATATTGCATTGCCTTAAACCATTAATTTAACATATTTAAGTAAATTAACCTTCTTCATCTTACTGAAGTTGACATAAAGCCATAACGGCCGCGCATTTGAAAGAATTCGACAATTTTATATTCAGGTATGAAGTCGATTTTCTTGTATATACACATATAGCGGTCGATATTGAATTGCCTTAAACTATTAATTTAACACATTTAAGTAAACTATCTTTCTTCATTTTCCTGAAGTTGACATAAAGCCATAACCGCAGCGCATTTGGAAGAATTCGACAATTTTATATTCAGGTATAAAGTCGATTTTCTTGTATATACACATTTAGCAGTCGATATTGAATTGCCTTAAACTATTAATTTAACATATTTAAGTTTATTAACTTTCTTCATTTTACTGAAGTTGCCATAAAGCCATACCGGCAGCGCATTTGGAAGAATTCGACAATTTGATATTCAGGTATGAAGTCGATTTTCTTGTATATATACATTTAGCAGTCGATACTAAATTACCTTAAATCATTAATTTATCATATTTAAGTTAATTATACTTCTTCATCTTACTTTAGTTGACATAAAGCCATAACGGCCGCGCATTTGAAAAAATTCGACAATGTTATATTCAGGTATAAAGTCGATATTCTTTTATATACACATTTAGCAGTCGATACTGAATTTCCATAAATCATTAATTTATCATATTTAAGTTAATTATACTTCTTCATCTTACTGAAGTTGACACGAAGCCATACCGGTAGTGCATTTGGAAGAATTCGACATTCTTATATTCAGGTATAAAGTCGATTTTCTTGTATAAACACATTTATTAGTCGATATTGAAATGCCTTAAATCATTAATTTTACATATTTAAGTTAATTAACTTTCTTCATTTTACTAAAGTTGACATAAAGCCATAACGGCAGTGCAATTAGAAAAATTCGACATTCTTATGTTCAGGTATAAAGTCGATTTTCTTGTATATACACATTTAGAAGTCGATATTGAATTGCCTTAAATCATTAATTTTACATATTTTAGTTAATTAATTTTCTTCATTTTACTGAAGTTGACAATCTTATATTCAGGTATAAAGTCGATATTGAATTGCCCTAAATCATTACTTTAACATATTTAAGTTAATTAGCTTTCTTCATTTTACTGAAGTTGACATAAAGCCATAACGGCAGTGCAATAAGAAAAATTCGACATTCTTATATTCAGCTATAAAGTCGATTTTCTTGTATATACACATTTAGCAGTCGATATTGAATTGCCTTAAACCATTAATTTATCATATTCAAGTTAATTAACCTTCTTCATTTTACTGAAGATGACATAAAGCCATAACGGCAGTACGTTTAGAAGAATTCGACATTCTTATATTAAGGTATAAAGTCGATTTTCTTGTATATACACATTTAGCAGTCGATATTGAATTGCCTTAAACCATTAGTTTAACATATTTAAGTTAATTAACTTTCTTCATTTTACTGAAGTTGACATAAAGCCATAACGGCAGCGCATTTGGAAGAATTCGACAATCTTATATACGGGTATAAATTCGATTTTCTTTTATAGTATATACACATTTAGCAGTCGATATTGAGTTGCTTTAATTCATTAATTTAACATATTTAAGTAAATTAACCTTCTTCATCTTACTGAAGTTGACATAAAGCGATAACGGCAGTGCATTTTGAAGAATTCGACATTTTTATTCAGGTATAAAGTCGATTTTCTTGTATATACACATTTAGCAGTCGATATTGCATTGCCCTAAACCATTAGTTTAACATATTTAAGTTAATTAACTTTCTTCATTTTACTGAAGTTGACATAAAGCCATAACGGTAGTGCATTTGGAAGAATTCGACATTCTTATATTCAGGTATCAAGTCGATTTTCTTGTATAAACACATTTATTAGTCGATTTTGAAATGCCTTAAATCATTAATTTTACATATTTAAGTTAATTAACTTTCTTTATTTTACTAAAATTGACATAAAGCCATAACGGCAGTGCAATTAGAAAAATTCGACATTCTTATATTCAGGTATAAAGTCGATTTTCTTGTATATACACATTTAGTAGTCGATATTGAATTGCCTTAAATCATTAATTTTACATATTTTAGTTAATTAATTTTCTTCATCTTACTGAAGTTCACATAAAGCCATAACGGCAGTGCATTTTGAAGAATTCGACATTCTTATATTCAGGTATAAAGTCGACTTTCTTGTATATACACATTTAGCAGTCGATATTGCATTGCCTTAGACTATTAGTTTAACATATTTAAGTTAATTAACTTTCTTCACTTTACTGAAGTTGACATAAAGCCATAACGGTAGTGCATTTGGAAGAATTCGACATTCTTATATTCAGGTATCAAGTCGATTTTCTTGTATAAACACATTTATTAGTCGATATTGAAATGCCTTAAATCATTAATTTAACATAATTAAGTTAATTAACTTCCTTCATCTTACTAAAGTTGACATAAAGCCATAACAACAATGCAGTTGGAAGACATCGGCAATCTTATGTTCAGGTATAAAGTCGATTTTCTTGTATATACACATTTAGCAGTCGATATTGAATTGCCTTAAACCATTAATTCAACATATTTAAGTTAATTAACATTCTTCATTTTACTGAAGTTGACATAAGGCAATAACGGCAGCGCATTTGGAAGAATTCGACAATTTTATATTCAGGTATAAAGTCGTTTTTCTTGTATATATACATTTAGCAGTCGACACTGAATTACCTTAAATCATTAATTTATCATATTTAAGTTAATTATGCTTCCTCGTCTTACTTTAGTTGACATAAAGCCATGCCGGTAGTGCATTTGGAAGAATTAAACATTCTTATATTCAGGTATAAAGTCGATTTTCTTGTATATACACATTTAGTAGTCGATATTGAATTGCCTTAAATCATTAATTTAACATAATTAAGTTAATTAACTTCCTTCATCTTACTAAAGTTGACATAAAGCCATAACGGCGGCGCATTTGGAAGAGCTCGACAATTTTATATTCAGGTATAAAGTCGATTTTCTTGTATATACACATATAGCAGTCGATATTGAATTGCCTTAAACTATTAATTTAACATATTTAAGTAAACTAACTTTCTTCATTTTCCTGAAGTTGACATAAAGCCATACCGGCAGCGCATTTGGTAGAATTCAACAATATTATATTCAGGTATAAAGTCGATTTTCTTGTATATACACATTTGGCAGTCGATATTGAATTGCCTTAAACCATTTATTTAACATATTTAAGTTTATTAACTTTCTTCATTTTACTGAAGTTGACATAAAGCCATACCGGCAGCGCATTTGGAAGAATTCGACAATGTTATATTCAGTCGATACTGAATTGCCTTAAAACATTAATTTATCATATTTAAGTTAATTATGCTTCTTCATCTTACTGAAGTTTACATGAAGCCATACCGGTAGTGCATTTGGAAGAATTCGACATTCTTATATTCAGGTATAAAGTCGATTTTCTTGTATATACACATTTAAGAGTCGACATTGAATTGCCTTAAATCATTAATTTTACATATTTAAGTTAATTAACTTTCTTCATTTTACTGACGTTGACAATCTTATATTCAGGTATGAAGTCGATATTGAATTGCCTTAAATCATTACTTTAACATATTTAAGTTAATTAACATTCTTCATTTTACTGAAGTTGACATAAGGCAATAACGGCAGCGCATTTGGAAGAATTCGACAATTTTATATTCAGGTGTAAAGTCGATTTTCTTGTATATATACATTAAGCAGTCGATACTGAATTACCTTAAATCATTAATTTATCATATTCAAGTTAATTATGCTTCCTCATCTTACTTTAGTTGACACAAAGCCATACCGGTAGTGCATTTGGAAGAATTCGACATTCTTATATTCGGGTATAAAGTCGATTTTCTTGTATATACACATTTAGTAGTCGATATTGAATTGCCTTAAATCATTAATTTAACATATTTAAGTTAATTAACTTCCTTCATCTTACTAAAGTTGCCATAAAGCCATAACGGCGGCGCATTTGGAAGAGCTCGACAATTTTATATTCAGGTATAAAGTCGATTTTCTTGTATATACATATATAGCAGTCGATATTGAATTGCCTTAAACTATTAATTTAACATATTTAAGTAAACAAACTTTCTTCATTTTACTAAAGTTGTTAAAGGGCCATAACTGCAGGGCATTTGGAAGAATTCGGCATTCTTATATTCAGGTATAAAGTCGATTTTCTTGTATATATACATTTAGCAGTCGATACTGAATTACCTTAAATCATTAATTTATCATATTTAAGTTAATTATGCTTCCTCATCTTACTTTAGTTGACATAAAGCCATAACGGTAGTGCATTTGAAAGAATTCGACATTCTTATATTCAGGTATAAAGTCGATTTTCTTGTATATACACATTTAAGAGTCGATATTGAATTGCCTCAAATCATTAATTTATCATATTTAAGTTAATTATGCTCCCTCATCTTACTTTAGTTGACATAAAGCCATAACGGCAGCGCATTTGGAAGAATTCGACAATTTTATATTCAGGTATAAAGTCGATTTTCTTGTATATATACATTTAGCAGTCGATACTGAATTGCCTTAAAACATTAATTTATCATATTTAAGTTAATTATGCTTCTTCATCTTACTGAAGTTTACATGAAGCCATACCGTTAGTGCATTTGGAAGAATTCGACATTCTTATATTCAGGTATAAAGTCGATTTTCTTGTATATACACATTTAAGAGTCGATATTGAATTGCCTTAAATCATTAATTTATCATATTTAAGTTAATTATACTTCTTCATCTTACTGAAGTTGACAATCTTATATTCATATCTAGCAGTCGATATTGAATCGCCTTAAATCATTAATTTCACATATTTAAGTTAATTAACTTTCTTCATTTTACTAAAGTTGTTAAAGGGCCATAACTGCAGGGCATTTGGAAGAATTCGACATTCTCATATTCAGGTATAAAGTCGATTTTCTTGTATATATACATTTAGCAGTCGATACTGAATTGCCTTAAAACATTAATTTATCATATTTAAGTTAATTATGCTTCTTCATCTTACTGAAGATTACATGAAGCCATACCGGTAGTGCATTTGGAAGAATTCGACATTCTTATATTCAGGTATAAAGTCGATTTTCTTGTATATACACATTTAAGAGTCGATATTGAATTGCCTTAAATCATTAATTTTACATATTTTAGTTAATTAACTTTCTTCATTTTACTGAAGTTGACAATCTTATATTCAGGTATAAAGTCGATATTGAATTGCCTTAAATCATTAATTTTACATATTTAAGTTAATTAACATTCTTCATTTTACTGAAGTTGACATAAGGCAATAACGGCAGCGCATTTGGAAGAATTCGACAATTTTATATTCAGGTATAAAGTCGATTTACTTGTATATATACATTTAGCAGTCGATACTGAATTACCTTAAATCATTAATTTATCATATTTAAGTTAATTATGCTTCCTCATCTTACTTTAGTTGACATAAAGCCATAACGGTAGTGCATTTGAAAGAATTCGCCATTCTTATATTCAGGTATAAAGTCGATTTTCTTGTATATACACATTTAAGAGTCGATATTGAATTGCCTCAAATCATTAATTTATCATATTTAAGTTAATTATGCTTCCCCATCTTACTTTAGTTGACATAAAGCCATAACGGCGGCGCATTTGGAAGAGATCGACAATTTTTTATTCAGGTATAAATTCGATTTTCTTGTATATACACATTAAAGAGTCGATATTGAATTGCCTTAAATCATTAATTTTACATATTTTAGTTAATTAACTTTCTTCATTTTACTGAAGTTGCCATAAAGCCATACCGGCAGCGCATTTGGAAGAATTCGACAATTTTATATTCAGGTATGAAGTCGATTTTCTTGTATATATACATTTAGCAGTCGATACTGAATTACCTTAAATCATTAATTTATCATACTTAATTATACTTCTTCATCTTACTTTAGTTGACATAAAGCCATAACGGCCGCGCATTTGAAAGAATTCGACAATTTTATATTCGGGTATAAAGTCGATATTCTTTTATATACACATTTAGCAGTCGACACTGAATTGCCTTAAATCATTAATTTATCATATTTAAGTTAATTATACTTCTTCATCTTACTGAAGTTGACACGAAGCCATACCGGTAGTGCATTTGGAAGAATTCGACATACTTATATTCAGGTATCAAGTCGATTTTCTTGTATAAACACATTTATTAAGCGATATTGAAATGCTTAAATCAATAATTTTACATATTTAAGTTAATTAACTTTCTTCATTTTACTAAAGTTGACATAAAGCCATAACGGCAGTGCAATTAGAAAATTTCGACATTCTTATGTTCAGGTATAAAGTCGATTTTCTTGTATATACACATTTAGGAGTCGATATTGAAATGCTTAAATCATTAATTTTACATATTTAAGTTAATTGACTTTCTTCATTTTACTAAAGTTGACATAAAGCCATAACGGCAGTGCAATTAGAAAAATGCGACATTCTTATATTCAGGTATAAAGTCGATTTTCTTGTATATACACATTTAGGAGTCGATATTGAGTTACTTTAAATCATTAATTTAACATATTTAAGTAAATTAACCTTCTTCATCTTACTGAAGATGACATAAAGCCATAACGGCGGCGCATTTGGAAGAACTCGACAATTTTATATTCAGGTATAAAGTCGATTTTCTTGTATATACACATATAGCGGTCGATATTGAATTGCCTTAAACTATTAATTTAACACATTTAAGTAAACTAACTTTCTTGATTTTCCTGAAGTTGACATAAAGCCATACCGGCAGCGCATTTGGAAGAATTCGACAATATTATATTCAGGTATAAAGTCGATTTTCTTGTATATATACATTTAGCAGTCGATATTGAATTGCCTTAAACTATTAATTTAACATATTTAAGTTTATTAACTTTCTTCATTTTACTGAAGTTGCCATAAAGCCATAACGGCAGCGCATTTGGAAGAATTCGACATTTTTATATTCAGGTATAAAGTCGATTTTCTTGTATAAACACATTTATTAGTCGATATTGAAATGCCTTAAATCATTAAGTTTACATATTTAAGTTAATTACACTTCTTCATCTTACTGAAGTTGACACGAAGCCATACCGGTAGTGCATTTGGAAGAATTCGACATTCTTATATTCAGGTATAAAGTCGATTTTCTTGTATATACACATTTAAGAGTCGATATTGAATTGCCTTAAATCATTAATTTTACATATTTTAGTTAATTAACTTTCTTCATTTTACTGAAGTTGCCATAAAGCCATACCGGCAGCGCATTTGGAAGAATTCGACAATTTTATATTCAGGTATGAAGTCGATTTTCTTGTATATATACATTTAGCAGTCGATACTGAATTGCCTTAAACTATTAATTTAACATATTTAAGTTTATTAACTTTCTTCATTTTACTGAAGTTGCCATAAAGCCATAACGGCAGCGCATTTGGAAGAATTCGACATTTTTATATTCAGGTATAAAGTCGATTTTCTTGTATATACACATATAGCGGTCGATATTGAATTGCCTTAAACTATTAATTTAACACATTTAAGTAAACTAACTTTCTTGATTTTCCTGAAGTTGACATAAAGCCATACCGGCAGCGCATTTGGAAGAATTCGACAATTTTATATTCAGGTATAAAGTCGATTTTCTTGTATATACACATTTAGCAGTCGATATTGAATTGCCTTAAACTATTAATTTAACATATTTAAGTTTATTAACTTTCTTCATTTTACTGAAGTTGCCATAAAGCCATAACGGCAGCGCATTTGGAAGAATTCGACAATTTTATATTCAGGTATAAAGTCGATTTTCTTGTATAAACACATTTATTAGTCGATATTGAAATGCCTTAAATCATTAAGTTTACATATTTAAGTTAATTACACTTCTTCATCTTACTGAAGTTGACACGAAGCCATACCGGTAGTGCATTTGGAAGAATTCGACATTCTTATATTCAGGTATAAAATCGATTTTCTTGTTTAAACACATTTATTAGTCGATATTGAAATGCCTTAAATCATTAATTTTACATATTTAAGTTAATTAACTTTCTTCATTTTACTGAAGTTGCCATAAAGCCATATTCAGGTATAAAGTCGATATTGAATTGCCCTAAATCATTACTTTAACATATTTAAGTTAATTAGCTTTCTTCATTTTACTGAAGTTGACAATCTTATATTCAGGTATAAAATCGATATTGAACTGAAGTTGACATAAAGCCATAACGGCAGTGCAATAAGAAGAATTCGACATTCTTATATTCAGCCATAAATTCGATTTTCTTGTATATACACATTTAGCAGTCGATATTGAATTGCCTTAAACCATTAATTTATCAT
>NW_024395716.1:0-12959 GCF_016617805.1 Bactrocera tryoni | reverse complement strand
ATCAATTCAACACCTTAATTTAGAATTGTTAAATTGTTCCAAATACATTGTCGCTATTGCTATAGGACAACTCTATGACAACTCCAATAACATCAAAACGGCTAATTTGCATAAATATGTAAAGTTCATATTTTTTCGCATCTTGATATCGATTGCATAATATGTATGTACCAAAAAATCAATTTAACATCATAATTTAAGATTGTAAAATTGTTGCAAATACACTGTCGCTATTGCTATAGGGCAACTCTATGACAACTCCAATAACTTGAAAAAGGGTAATTAGCATAAATATGTAAAGTTCATAATTTTACGCATCTTGATATCGATTGCATAATATGTATGTACCAAAAAATCAATTTTACATCTTAATTTAAGATTGTGAAATTGTTCCAAATACAATGACGCTATTGCTACAGGGCAACTCTATGACAACTCCAATAACATCAAAACGGCTAATTAACAGAAATATGTAAAGTTCATATTTTTACGCATCTTGATATCGATTACTTAATGTGTATGTACTAAAAAACCGATTCTACACCTTAATATAAGATTGTGAAATTGCTCCAAATCCACTGTCGCTATTGCTATAGAACAACTCTATGACAACTCCAATAACATCAAAACGGCGAGTTAGCATAAATATGTAAAGTTCATATTTTTACGCAACATGATATCGATTGCATAATGTGTATGTACTAAAAAATCGATTCTACACCTTAAAATAATATTATGAAATTGTTCCAAATACACTGTCGCTATGGCTATACGACAACTCTATGACAACTTCAGTAACATCAAAACGGCTTACTAGCATAAATATGTAAAGTTCATATTTTTACGCAACTTCATATTGATTGCTTAACGTGTATGTACTAAAAATTCGACTCTACACAACACGACAACTCTATGACAACTCCAATAACATCAAAACGGCTAGTTAGCATAAATATGTAAAGTTCATATTTTTACGCAACCTGATATCGGTTGCATAATGTGTATGTACTAAAAAATCGATTCTACGCCTAAACTTAAGATTGTGAAATTGCTCCAAATACACTGTCGCTATGGCTATACGACAACTCTATGACAACTCCAATAACATCAAAATGGCAAATTAGCGTAAATATGTAAAGTTCATATTTTTACGCAACTTGATATCGATGGCTTAATGTGCAGGTATCCAAAAACCGATTCTACACCTCAACTTAAGATTGTGAAATTGCTCTAAAGACACTGTCGTTATGGCTATACGACAACTCTATGAAAGCTCCAATAACATCAAAACGGCTAATTAGCAGAAATATGTAAAGTTCATATTTTTACGCATCTTGATATCGATTGCTTAATGTGTATGTACTCAAAAATCGATTCTACACCTTAGCTTAAGATTGTGAAATTGCTCCAAAGACACTGTCGTTATGGCTATACGACAACTCTATGAAAGCTCCAAGAACGTCAAAACGGCCAAATAGCATAAATATGTAGAGTTCATATTTTTTCGCAACCTGATATCGATTGCATAATGAGTATGTACCAAAAAATCAATTCAACACCTTAATTCAGGATTGTTAAATTGTTCCAAATACATTGTCGCTACTGCTATAGGACAACTTTAATAACATCAAAACGGGTAATTATAAAAAATTTGTAAAGTTCATATTTTTACGCATCTTGATATCGATTGCTTAATGTGTATGTATCAAAAAATCGATTCTACACCTTAATATAAGATTGTTAGATTGTTCCGAATACACTGTCGTTATGGCTATACGACAACTATATGAAAGCTCCAAGAACGTCAAAACGGCTAAATAGCATAAATATGTAAAGTTCATATTTTTACGCAACCTGATATCGATTGCATAATGTGTATGCACCAAAAAATCAATTCAACACCTTAATTCAGGATTGTTAAATTGTTCCAAATACATTGTCGCTATTGCTATAGGACAACTTTAATAACATTAAAACGAGTAATTAACAAAAATATGTAAAGTTCATATTTTTACGCATCTTGATATCGATTGCTTAATGTATATGTACTAAAAAATCGATTCCACACCTTAATATAAGATTGCGAGATTGTTCCAAATACACTGTCGCTATGGCTAAACGACAACTCTATGACAACTCCAATAACATCAAAACGGCTAATTAACAGAAATATGTAAAGTTCCTATTTTTACGCATCTTGATATCGATTGCTTAATATGTATGTACTCAAAAATCGATTCTACGCCTTAACTTAAGATTGTGAAATTGCTCCAAAGACACTGTCGTTATGGCTTTACGACAACTCTATGAAAGCTCCAAGAACGTCAAAACGGCTAAATAGCATAAATATGTAAAGTCCATATTTTTACGCAACCTGATATCGATTGCATAATGCGTATGTACCAAAAAATCAATTCAACACCTTAATTCAGGATTGTTAAATTGTTCCAAATACATTGTCGCTATTGCTATAGGACAACTTTAATAACATCAAAACGGGTAATTATCAAAAATTTGTAAAGTTCATATTTTTACGCATCTTGATATCGATTGCTTAATGCGTATGTACTAAAAAATCGATTCTACACCTTAACTTAAGATTGTGAAATTGCTCCAAAGACACTGTCGTTATGGCTATACGACAACTCTATGAAAGCTCCAAGAACGTCAAAACGGCTAAATAGCATAAAAATGTAAAGTTCATATATTTACGCAACCTGATATCGATTGCATAATGTGTATGAATCAAAAAATCAATTCTACACCTTAATATAAGATTGTGAAATTGCTCCAAATTCACTGTCGCTATGGCTATACGACACCTCTATGACAACTCCAATAACATCAAAACGGCGAGTTAGCGTAAATATGTAAAGTTCATATTTTTACGCAACTTGATATCGATTGCTTAATGTGTATGTATCAAAAAATCGATTCTACACCTTAATATAAGATTGTAAAATTGTTCGAAATACACTGTCGCTATGGCTATACGACAACTCTATGAAAACTCCAATAACATCAAAACGGCGAGTTAGCACAAGTATATAAAGTTCATATTTTTACGCAACTTGATATCGATTGCTTAATGTGTATGCACCAAAAAATCAATTCAACACCTTAATTCAGGATTGTTAAATTGTTCCAAATACATTGTCGCTATTGCTATAGGACAACTTTAATAACATCAAAACGAGTAATTAACAAAAATTTGTAAAGTTCATATTTTTACGCATCTTGATATCGATTGCTTAATGTATATGTACTAAAAAATCGATTCCACGCCTTAATATAAAATTGCGAGATTGTTCCCAATACACTGTCGTTATGGCTATACGACAACTCTATGAAAGCTCCAGTAACATCAAAACGGCTTTTTAGCATAAATATGTAAAGTTCATATTTTTACGCAACTTCATATTGATTGCTTAATGTGTATGTACTAAAAATTCGATTCTACACAACACGACAACTCTATGACAACTCCAATAACATCAAAACGGCTAGTTAGCATAAATATGTAAAGTTCATATTTTTACGCAACCTGATATCGATTGCATAATGTGTATGTACCAAAATATCAATTCTACACCTTAATTTAGGATTGCTAAATTGTTCCAAATACATTGTCGCTATTGCTATAGGACCACTTTAATAACATCAAAACGGGTAATTATCAAAAATTTTTAAAGTTCATATTTTTACGCATCTTGATATCGATTGCTTAATGTATATGTACTAAAAAATCGATTCCACACCTTAATAAAAAATTGCGAGATTGTTCCAAATACACTGTCGTTATGGCTATACGACAACTCTATGAAAGCTCCAATAACATCAAAACGGCTAATTAACAGAAATATGTAAAGTTCGTATATTTACGCATCTTGATATCGATAGCTTAATGTGCATGTACTAAAAAATCGATTCTGCATCTTAACATAAGATTGTTAAATTGTTCCAAATACACTGTCGCTATGGCTAAACGACAACTCTATGAAAACTCCAATAACATCAAAACGGCGAGTTTGCATGAATATGTAAAGTTCATATCTGTACGCAACTTGATATCGATTGCTTAATGTGTATGTATCAAAAAATCGATTCTACACTTTAAGTAAAGATTGTGAAATTGCTCTAAAGACACTGTCGTTATGGCTACACGACAACTCTATGAAAGCTCCAATAACATCAAAACGGCTAATTAACGGAAATATGTAAAGTTCATATTTTTACGCATCTTGATATCGATTGCTTAATGTGTATGTACTCAAAAATCGATTCTACACCTTAACTTAAGATTGTGAAATTTCTCCAAAGACACTGTCGTTATGGCTATACGACAACTCTATGAAAGCTCCAATAACATCAAAACGGCTAAATAGCATAAATATGTAAAGTTCATATTTTTACGCAACCTGATATCGATTGCATAATGTGTATGTATCAAAAAATCAATTCAACACCTTAATTCGGGATTGTTAAATTGTTCCAAATACATTGTCGCTATTGCTTTAGGACAACTTTAATAACATCAAAACGCGTAATTAGCAAAAATTTGTAAAGTTCATATTTTTACGCATCTTGATATCGATTGCTTAATGCGTATGTACTAAAAAATCGATTCTACACCTTAACTTAAGATTGTAAAATTGCTCCAAAACACTGTCGTTATGGCTATACGACAACTCTATGAAAGTTCCAAGAACATCAAAACGGCTAAATAGCATAAATATGTAAAGTTCATATTTTTACGCAACCTGATATCGATTGCATAATGTGTATGTACCAAAAAATCAATTCAAAACCTTAATTCAGGATTGTTAAATTGTTCCAAATACATTGGCGCTATTGCTATAGGACAACTTTAATAACATCAAAACGGGTAATTAGCAAAAATTTGTAAAGTTCATATTTTTACGCATCTTGATATCGATTGCTTAATGCGTATGTACTAAAAAATCGATTCTACACCTTAACTTAAGATTGTGAAATTGCTCCAAAGACACTGTCGTTATGGCTATACGACAACTCTATGAAAGCTCCAAGAACATCAAAACGGCTTACTAGCGTAAATATGTAAAGTTCATATTTTTACGCAACTTCATATTGATTGCTTAATGTGTATGTACTAAAAATTCGATTCTACACAACACGACAACTCTATGACAACTCCAATAACATCAAAACGGCTGGTTAGCATAAATATGTAAAGTTCATATTTTTACGCATCTGGATATCGATTGCTTAATGTGTATGTACTAAAAAATCGATTCTACACCTTAATATAAGATTGTGAAATTGCTCCAAATACACTGTCGCTATGGCTATACGACAACTCTATGACAACTCCAATAACATCAAAACGGCTAATTAACAGAAATATGTAAAGTTCATATTTTTGCGCAACCTGGTATCGATTGCATAAAGTGTATGTACCAAAAATCGATTCTACGCCTTAATTTAGGATTGTTAAAATGTTCCAAATACACTGTCGCTATTGCTCTAGGTCAACTCTATGACAACTCCAATAACATCAAAACGGGTAATTAGCAAAAATATGTAAAGTTCATATTTTTACGCATCTTGATATCGATTGCTTAATGCGTATGTACTCAAAAATCGATTCTACACCTTAACTTAAGATTGTGAAATTGCTCCAAATACACTGTCGCTGTGGCTATACGACAACTCTATGACAACTCCAATAACATCAAAACGGCTAATTAACAGAAATATGTAGAGTTCATATATTTACGCATCTTGATATCGATAGCTTAATGTGCATGTACTAAAAAATCGATTCTGCATCTTAACATAAGATTGTTAAAATGTTCCAAATACACTGTCGCTATGGCTAAACGACAACTCTATGAAAACTCCAATAACATCAAAACGGCGAGTTAGCATAAATATGTAAAGTTCATATCTGTACGCAACTTGATATCGATTGCTTAATGCGTATGTACTAAAAAATCGATTCTACACCTTAACTTAAGATTGTGAAATTGCTCCAAAGACACTGTCGTTATGGCTATACGACAACTCTATGAAAGCTCCAATAACATCAAAACG
Organism: Bactrocera tryoni; assembly: GCF_016617805.1. Classification (NCBI taxonomy): domain Eukaryota; kingdom Metazoa; phylum Arthropoda; class Insecta; order Diptera; family Tephritidae; genus Bactrocera; species Bactrocera tryoni. The sequence goes on along the minus strand of NW_024395716.1, from coordinate 6,884 downwards.
GCTAAATAGCATAAATATGTAAAGTTCATATTTTTACGCAACCTGATATCGATTGCTTAATGTGCATGTACTAAAAATCGATTCTACATCTTAATATGATTGTTAAATTGCTCCAAATATACTGTCATTATGGCTATAGGACAGCTCTATGACAACTCCAATAACATAAAAACGGCTAGTTAGCATAAATATGTAAAGTTCATATTTTTACGCAACCTGATATCGATTGCATAATGTGTATGTACCAAAAAATCAATTCTATACCTTAATTTAGGATTGCTAAATTCTTCCAAATACACTGTCGCTATTGCTATAGGACAACTCTATGACAACTCCAATAACATCAAAGCGGCTAGGTAGCATAAATATGTAAAGTTCATATTTTTACGCAACTTGATATCGATTGCTTAATGTGTATGTATCAAAAATTCAATTCTACACCTTAATTAAAGATTGCTAAATTGTTCCAAATACATTGTCGCTATTGCTTTAGGACAACTCTGTGACAACTCCAATAACATCAAAGCGGCTAGTTAGCATAAATATGTAAAGTTCATATTTTTACGCAACTTGATATCGATTGCTTAATGTGGATGTATCAAAAAATCGATTCTACACCTTAATTTAGGACTGCTAAGTTGTTCCAAATACATTGTCGCTATTGCTATAGGACAACTTAATGACAACTCCAATAACATCAAAACGGCTAATTTGCATAAATATGTAAAGTTCATATTTTTACGCATCTTGATATCGATTGCATAATATGTATGCACCAAAAAATCAATTTTACATCTTAATTTAAGATTGTAAAATTGTTCCAAATACACTGTCGCTATTGCTATAGAACAACTCTATGACAACTCCAATAACATCAAAACGGCTAGTTAGCATAAATATGTAAAGTTCATATTTTAACGATACTTGATATCGATTGCTTAATGTGTATATATATCAAAAAATCAATTCTACACCTTAATTTAGGATAGCTAAATTGTTCCAAATACATTGTCGCTATTGTTATAGGACAACTCTATGACAACTCCAATAACATCAAAACGGCTAATTTGCATAAATATGTAAAGTTCATATTTTTACGCATCCTGATATCGATTGCATAATATGTATGTACCAAAAAATCAATTTTACACCTTAATTTAAGATTGCAAAGCTGTTCCAAATACACTGTCGCTATTGCTATAGGACAACTCTATGACAACTCCAATAACATCAAAACGGCAAATTTGCTTAAATATGTAAAGTTCATATTTTTACGCAACTTGATATCGATTGCTTAATGTGTATGTACTAAAAAATCGATTCTACACCTTAAATTAGGGTTGTTAAATTGTTCCAAATACACTGTCGCTATTGCTATAGGACAACTCTATGACAACTCCAATAACATCAAAACGGCTAGTTAGCACAAATATGTAAAGTTCATATTTTTACGCAACCCGATATCGATTGCATAATGTGTATGTACCAAAAAATCAATTCTACACCTTAATTTAGGATTGTTAAATTGTTCCAAATACACTGTCGCTATTGCTGTAGGACAACTCTATGACAACTCCAATAACATCAAAACGGCTAATTTGCATAAATATGTAAAGTTCATATTTTTACGCAACTTGATATCGATTGCTTAATGTGTATGTTTCGAAAAATCGATTCTACACCTTAACTTAAGATTGTGAAATTACTCCAAAGACACTGTCGTTATGGCTATACGACAACTCTATGAAAGCTCCAATAACATCAAAACGGCTAAATAGCATAAATATGTAAAGTTCATATTTTTACGCAACCTGGTATCGATTGCATAATGTGCATGTACCAAAAAATCAGTTCTACACCTTAATTTAAGATTGTGAAGCTGTTCCAAATACACTGTCGCTATATCTATACGACAATTCTATGACAACTCCAATAACATCAAAACGGGTAATTAGCAAAAATATGTAAAGTTCATATTTTTACGCTACCTGATATCGATTCCTTAATTTATATGTACTAAAAAATCGATTCTACACCTTAATATAAGATTGTGAAATTGTTCCATATACACTGTCGCTATTGTCATAGGACAACTCTATGACAAACCCAATAACATCAAAACGGCTAGTTAGCATAAATATGTATAGTTCATATTTTTACGCAACTTGATATCGATTGCTTAATGTGTATGTACTAAAAAATCGATTCTACACCTTAATATAAGATTGTGAAATTGCTCCAAATATACTGTCGCTATATCTATACGACATTTCTATTACAACTCCAATAACATCAAAACGGCTAGTTAGCATAAATATGTAAAGTTCATATTTTTACGCAACTTGATAATGATTGCTTAATGTGTATGTATCAAAAACTCGATTCAACACCTTTATATAAGCTTGTGAAGTTGTTCAATATACACTGTCGCTATTGCTGTAGGACAACTCTATGACAAACCCAATAACATCAAAACGGCTAGTTAGCATAAATTTGTAAAGTTCATATTTTTACGCCACCTGACATCGACTTCATAATGTGTATGTACAAAAAAATCAATTCTACACCGTAACTTAAGATTGTGAAATTGTTCAATATACACTGTCGTTATTGCTGTAGGACAACTCTATGAAAGCTCCAATGACATCAAAACTTGGTATCGATTGCTTAATGTGTATGTTCTAAAAAATCGGTTCTTCACCTTAATATAATATTGTGAAATTGCTCCAAATACACTGTCTCTATTGCTAAAGGACAACTCTATGACAACTCCAATAACATCAAAACGGCGAGTTAGCATAAATATGTAAAGTTCATATTTTTACGCATCTTGATATCGATTGCTTACTGTGTATGTACCGAAAAATTCAATTCTACACCTTAATTTAAGATTGTGAAGCTGTTCCAAATTTACTGACGCTATATCTATACGACATTTCTATGACGACTCCAATAACATCAAAACGGCTAGTTAGCATAAATATGTAAAGTTCATAATTTTACGCAACTTGATTACGATTGCTTAATGTGTATGTATCAAAAAATCGATTCTACACCGTAACTTAAGATTGTGAAATTGTTCCATATACACTGTCGCTATTGCTGTAGGACAACTCTATGAAAACTCCAATAACATCAAAACGGCTAGTTAGCATAAATATGTAAAGTTCATATTTTTACGTAACTTAATATCGATTGTTTAATGTGTATGTACTAAAAAATCGGTTCTACACCTTAATATAAGATTGTGAAATTGCACCAAATACACTGTCGTTATGGCTATACGACAAATCTACATCAAAACGGCTAAATAGCATAAATATGTAAAGTTCATATTTTTACGCAACCTGATATCGATTGCATAAGGTGTATGTACCAAAAAATCAATCCTACACCTTAATTTAGGATTGTTAAATGGTTCCAAATACACTGTCGCTATTGCTATAGGACCACTCTATGACAACTCCAATAACATCACAACGGGTAATTAGCAAAAATATGTAAAGTTCATATTTTTACGCAACTTGATATCGATTGCTTAATGTGTATGTATCAAAAATCGATTCTACACCTTAATATAAGCTTGTGAAGTTGTTCCATATACACTGTCGCTATTGCTATAGGACAACTCTATGACAACTCCAATAACATCAAAACGGCGAGTTAGCATAAATATGTAAAGTTCATATTTTTACGCAAATTGATATCGATTGCTTAATGTGTATGTACCAAAAAATCGATTCTACACCTTAATATAAGATTGTGAAATTGATCTAAATACACTGTCGTTATGGCTATAGGACAACTCTATGACAACTCCAATAACATCAAAATGGCTAGTTAGCATAAATATGTAAAGTTCATATTTTTACGCAACTTGATATCGATTGCATAATGTGCATGCACCAAAAAATCACTACACCTTAATTTAGGGTTGTTAAATTGTTCAATATACACTGTCGCTATTGCTGTAGGACAACTCTATGACAACTATAATAACATCAAAACGGCTAGTTAGCATAAATATGTAAAGTTCATAATTTTGCACAACTTAATATCGATTGGTTAATGTGTATGTACTAAAAAATCGGTTCTACACCTTAATATAAGATTGTGAAATTGCACCAAATACACTGTCGTTATGGCTATACGACAACTCTACATCAAAACGGCTAAATAGCAAAAATATGTAAAGTTCATATTTTTACGCAACCTGATATCGATTGCATAATGTGTATGTACCAAAAAATCAATTCTACACCTTAATTGAGGATTGTTAAATTGTTCCAAATACACTGTCGCTATTGCTATAGCACAACTCTATGACAACTCCAATAACATCAAAACGGCGAGTTAGCATAAATATGTAAAGTTCATATTTTTACGCAAATTGATATCGATTGCTTACTGTGTATGTACCGAAAAATTCAATTCTACACCTTAATTTAAGATTGTGAAGCTGTTCCAAATTTACTGACGCTATATCTATACGACATTTCTATGACAACTCCAATAACATCAAAACGGCTAGTTAGCATAAATATGTAAAGTTCATATTTTACGCAACTTGATAACGATTGCTTAATGTGTATGTATCAAAAAATCGATTCTACACCTCAATATAAGTTTGTGAAATTGCTCCAAATACACTGCCGCTATGGCTATACGACAAATCTGTGACAACTCCACTAACATCAAAACGGCTAGTTAGCATAATTATGTAAAGTTCATATTTTTACGCAACTTGATAACGATTGCTTAATGTGTATGTACCACAAAATCGATTCTACACCTTAATATAAGATTGTGAAATTGATCCAAATACACTGTCGCTATGGCTATACGACAACTCCATGACGACTCCAATAACATCAAAACGGCTAATTAACAAAAATATGTAAAGTTCATATTTTACGCATCTTGATATCGATTGCTTAATGTGTATGTATCAAAAAATCGATTCTACACCTTAATATAAGATTGTAAAATTGCTCCAAATACACTGTCGCTGTGGCTATACGACAACTCTATGACAACTCCAATAACATCAAAACGGCGAGTTAGCATAAATATGTAAAGTTCATATTTTTACGCAACTTGATATCGATTGCATAATGTGTATGTACCAAAAAATCAATTATACACCTTAATTTAGGATTGTTAAATTGTTCCAAATACATTGTCGCTATTGCTATAGGACAACTCTATAACAACTCCAATAACATCAAAACGGCTAGTTAGCATAAATATGTAAAGTTCATATTTTAACGCAACTTGATAACGATTGCTTAATGTGTATGTATCAAAAAATCGATTCTACACCGTAACTTAAGATTGTGAAATTGTTCCATATACACTGTCGCTATTGCTGTAGCACAACTCTATGACATCTCCAATAACATCAAAACGGCTAGTTAGCATAAATATGTAAAGTTCATATTTTTACGCAACTTTATATCGATTGCTTAATGTGTATGTACTAAAAAATCGGTTCTACACCTTAATATAAGATTGTGAAATTGCTCCAACTACTCTGTCGTTATGGCTATACGACAATTCTATGAAAGTTCCAATAACATCAAAACGGCTAAATAGCATAAATATGTAAAGTTCATATTTTTACGCAACCTGACATCGATTTCATAATGTGTATGTACAAAAAAATCAATTTTACACCTTAATTTAGGATTGTTAAATTCTTACAAATACACTGTCGCTATTGCTATAGGACAACTCTATGACAACTCCAATAACATCAAAACGACCAATTAACAGAAATATGTAAAGTTCATATTTTTGCGCATCTTGATATCGATTGCTTAATGTGTATGTACTAAAAAATCGATTCTACACCTTAAATTAGGATTGTTAAATTATTCCATATACACTGTCGCTTTTGCTGTAGGACAACTCTATGACAACTCCAATAACATCAAAACGGCTAGTTAGCATAAATATGTAAAGTTCATATTTTTACACAACTTAATATCGATTGCTTAATGTGTGCGTACTGAAAAATCGGTTCTACACCTTAATATAAGATTGTGAAATTGCACCAGATACACTGTCGTTATGGCTATACGACAACTCTACATCAAAACGGCTAAAAAGGTCATATTTTTACGCAACCTGATATCGATTGCATAATGTGTATGTACCAAAAAATCAATTCTACACCGTAACTTAAGATTGTGAAATTGTTCCATATACACTGTCGCTATTGCTGTAGGATAACTCTATGAAAGCTCCAATAACATCAAAACGGCTAAATAGCATAAATATGTAAAGTTCATATTTTTATGCAACCTGATATCGATTGCTTAATGTGTATGTACTAAAAAATCGGTTCTACACCTTAATGTAAGATTGTGAAATTGCTCCAAATACATTGTCGTTATTGCTATAGGACAACTCTATAACAACTCCAATAACATCAAAACGGCTAGTTAGCATAAATATGTAAAGTTCATATTTTTAAGCAACTTTATATCGATTGCTTAATGTGTATGTACTAAAAAATCGGTTCCACACCTTAATATAAGATTGTGAAATTACTCCAAATACACTGTCGCTATTGCTAAAGGACAACTCTATGACAACTCCAATAACATCAAAACGGCGAGTTAGCATAAATATGTAAAGTTCATATTTTTACGCATCTTGATATCGATTGCTTACTGTGTATGTACCGAAAAATTCAATTCTACACCTTAATTGAAGCTGTTCCAAATTTACTGACGCTATATCTATACGACATTTCTATGACGACTCCAATAACATCAAAACGGCTAGTTAGCATAAATATGTAAAGTTCATAATTTTACGCAACTTGATTACGATTGCTTAATGTGTATGTATCAAAAAATCGATTCTACACCGTAACT
>NW_024395715.1:0-46081 GCF_016617805.1 Bactrocera tryoni | reverse complement strand
TTCTAAATGTGTATATGCAAGAAAGTCGGTTTTATACCTATATGTAAAACTATAGAATTTTTTCCAAATGCACTACGTTTGGCTTATGACAACTTAAGTAAGATGAAGAAGGTTAATTAACTTTAATATGTGAAGCTAATGATTTAAAGCAACTTGATGTGGATTTCTAAATGTGTACATGCCAGAAAATCGGTTTTATAACAAAATGTAAAATTGTGGAATTTTCCCAAATGCACTGCCGTTTTGGCTTTATGCCAACTTGAGTAAGATGGTGAGGGTAAATTTACTTGAATATGTTAAGTTAATCATTTGAGGCAACTTGATACGGATGTTTCAATGTTTAAATGCAGGAAAATCGGTTTTATACCTAAATGTAAAATTGTGGAATTTTTCCACATGCTGTGCCGTTATGGCTTTATGCCAACTTTAGTAAGATGAAGAAAGTTAATTAACTTTAATATGTGAATTTAATAATTTGAAGCAACTTGATATGGACTTCTCAATGTGTGCATGCAAGAAAGTCGGTTTTATACCTAAATGTAAAATTATGGAATTTTTTCCAAATGCACTGCCGTTATGGTCTTATGTCAACTAGAGTAAGATGGTGAGGGTTAATTAATTAACTTTAATATATGATGCTAATGACTTGAAGCAACTTGATATGTATTTCTAAATGTGTCCATTCAAGAAAGTCGGTTTTATACCTAAATGTAAAATTGTGGAATTTTTAAAATCGCACAACCCTTATAGCTTTATGCGAACTTTAGTAAGATGAAGACAGTTGATTAACTTTAATATGTGATGCTAATGATATGGAGCAACTTGGTATGGATTTCTAAATGTGTACATGCCAGAAAATCGGTTTTAAATCTATATATAAAATTCTAGAATTTTTCCAAAAGCAATGAAGTTATGGCTTTGTGTCAAATTTAGTAAGATGGAGAAAGTTAATTAACTTTAATATGTTAATCTAGGGATTTGGAGCAACTTGGTATGGATTTCTAAATGTGTACATGCCAGAAAATTGGTTTTATAACTAAATATAAAATTGTGGAATTTTTCCAAATGCAATGCCGTTATGGCTTTATGCCAAATTTAGTAAGATGAAGAAAGTTAATTAACTCTTATATGTGAAGCTAATGATTTGAAGCAACTTGATATGGATTTTATAAATGTGTACATGCCAGAAAATCAGTTTTATAACTAAATGTAAAAATGTTGAATTTTTCCAAATGCACTGCCGTTTTGGTTTTATGCCAACTTCTGTAAGATGAAGAAAGTTTATTAACTTTAATATGTGAAGCTAATGATTTGAAGCAACTTGGTATGGATTTCTAAATGTGTACATGCAAGAAAGTCGGTTTTCAACCTAAATGTAAAATTATGGAATTTTTCCCAAATGCACTGCCGTTTTGGCTTTATGCCAACTTGAGTAAGATGGTGAGGGTTAATTAACTTTAATATGTTAAGCTAATGATTTGAAGCAACTTGATATGTATTTCTAAATGTGTACATGCAAGAAAGTCGGTTCTATACCTAAATGAAGAATTGTAGAATTTTTCCAAATGCTGTGCCGTTATGGCTTTATGCCAACTTTAGTAAGATGAAGAAAGTTAATTAACTTTAATGTGTGAATTTAATAATTTGAAGCAACTTGATATGGATTTCTCAATGTGTGCATGCAAGAAAGTCGGTTTTATACCTAAATGTAAAATTATGGAATTTTTTCCAAATGCACTGCCGTTATGGTCTTATGTCAACTAGAGTAAGATGGTGAGGGTTAATTAATTAACTTTAATATATGATGCTAATGATTTGGAGCAACTTGATATGGATATCTAAATGTGTACATGCCAGAAAATCGGTTTTATACCTAAATGTAGATTTTTGTGGAATTTTTCCAAATGCACTGCCGGTTTGGCTTTATGCCAACTTGAGTAAGATGGTGAGGGTTAATTAACTTTAATATGTGAAGCTAATGATTTGAATCAACTCAATATGGATTTCTAAATGTGTACATGCCAGAAAATCAGTTTTATAGCTAAATGTAAAATTGTGGAATTTTTCCAAACGCACTGCCGTTATGGTCTTATGTAAACTTGAGTAAGATAATGAGGGTTAATTAACTTTAATATGTTAAGTTAATGATTTGAAGCAACTTTATATGGATTTCTAAATGTACACGCAAGAAAGTTGGTTTTATACCTAAATGTAAAATTGTGGAATTTTTCCAAACGCACTACCCTTATGTCTTTATGACAATTTTAGTAAGATGAAGAAAGTTAATTAACTTTAATAAGTGAATTTAATAATTTGAAGCAACTTGATATGGATTTCTTAATGTGTGCATGCAAGAAAGTCGGTTTTATACCTAAATGTAAAATTATGAAATTTTTTCCAATGCACTGCCGTTATGGTCTTATGTTAAATTGAGTAAGATGGTGAGGGTTAATTAATTAACTTTAATATGTAAAGCTAATGATTTAAAGCAGCTTGATGTGAATTTCTAAATGTGTACATGCCAGAAAATCGGTTTTATAACTAAATGTAAAATTGTGGAATTTTTCCAAATGCACTGCCGTTATGGCCTTATGCCAACTTTAGTAAGATGAAGAAAGATAATTTACTTTAATATGTGAAGCTAATGATTTGAATCAACTCGATATGGTTTTCTTAATGTGCACATGCCAGACAGTCGGTTTTATACCTAAATGTAAAATTGTGGAATTTTTCCAAATGCACTGCGGTAAAGGTCTTATGTCAACTTGTGTAAGATGGTGAGGGTTAATTAACTTTAACAGGTTAAGTTAATGATTTGAGGCAACTTGATAGGGATTTCTAAATATTTACATGCAAGGAAATCGGTTTTATACCTAAATGTAAAATTATGGAATTTTTTCCAAATGCACTGCCGTTTTGGCTCTATGCCAACTTGAGTAAGATGGTGAGGGTAAATTTACTTTAATATGTTAAGTTAATGATTTGAAGCAACTTTATATGGATTTCTAAATGTGTACATGCAAGAAAGTTGGTTTTATACCTAAATGAAAAATTGTGGAATTTTTCCAAATGCACTGCCGTTTTGGCTTTATGCCAACTTGAGTAAGATGGTGAGGGTTATTTAACTTTATTATGTTAAGTTAAAGATTTGAGGCAACTTGATAGGGATTTTTAAATGTTTAAATGCAGGAAAACCGGTTTTATACCTAAATGTACAATTGTGGAGTTTTTCCAAATGCTGTGCCGTTATGGCTTTATGCCAACTTTAGTAAGATGAAGAAAGTTAATTAACTTTAATATGTGAAGCTAATGCTTTGAATCAACTTGATATGGATTTCTTAATGTGCACATGCAAGAAAATCGTTTTTATACCTAAATGTAAAATTGTGGAATTTTTCCAAATGCACTGCCGTTATGGCCTTATGCCAACTTTAGTAAGATGAAGAAAGTTAATTAACTTTAACATGTGAATTTAATAATTTGAGACAACTTGATATGGATTTCTAAATGTGTACATGCACGCTACTCGGTTTTATACCTAAATGTAAAATTGTGGAATTTTTTCCAAATGCACTGCCGTTATGGTCTTATGTTAACTTGAGTAAGATGGTGAGGGTTAATTAATTAACTTTAATATGTGAAGCTAATGATTTAAAGCAACTTGATATGTATTTCTAAATGTGTACATGCAAGAAAGTCGGTTTTATACCTAAATGTAAAATTGTGGAATTTTTCCAAACGCACAACCCTTATGGCTTTATGCAAACTTTAGTAAGATGAAGAAAGTTAATTAGCTTTAATATGTGAAACTAATGATTTGAAGCAACTTGATATGGATTTCGAAATGTGTACATGCCAGAAAATCGGTTTTATAGCTAAATGAAAAATTGTGGAATTTTTCCAAACACACTTCCCTTATGGCTTTATGCCAACTTTAGTAAGATGAAGAAAGTTAATTAACTTTAATATGTGAATTTAATAATTTGAAACAACTTTATATGGATTTCTAAATGTGTACATGCAAGAAAGTCGGTTTTATACCTAAATGTAAAGTTGTGGAATTTTTTAATATGCATTGCCGTTATGGCTTTATGCCAACTTTAGTAAGATGAAGAAAGTAAATTAACTTTAATATGTGAAGCTAATGGTTTGAAGCAACTTGATAAGGATTTCTAAATGTGATCATGCCAGAAAATCAGTTTTATAACTAAACGTAATATTGTGGAATTTTTCCAAATGCACTGCCGTTATGGTTTTATGTCAACTTCAGTAAGATGGTGAGGGTTAATTAATTAACTTTAATATGTGAAGCTAATGATTTGAAGCAACTTGATATGGATTTCGAAATGTGTACATGCAAGAAAATCAGTTTTATAACTAAATGTAAAATTGTGGAATTTTTCCAAATGCATTGCCGTTATGGCTTTATGCCAAATTTAGTATGATGAAGAAAGTTAATTAACTAATATGTGAATTTAATAAATTGAAACAACTTTATGTGGATTTCTAAATGTGTACATGCAAGAAAGTCGGTTTTATACCTAAATGTAAAATTGTGGAATTTTTCCAAATGCACTGCCGTTATGGCTTTATGCCAACTTGAGTAAGATGGTGAGGGTTAATTAATTAACTTTAATATGTGAAGCTAATGATTTGAAGCAACTTGATATGGATTTCGAAATGTGTACATGCAAGAAAATCGGTTTTATACCTAAATGTAAAATTGTGGAATTTTTCCAAACGCACTACCCTTATGGCTTTATGCCAACTTTAGTAAGATGAAGAAAATTAATTAACTTTAATATGTGAAGCTAATGATTTGAATCAACTTGATAAGGATTTTTAAATGTGTTCATGCCAGAAAATCAGTTTTATAACCAAAGGTAAAATTGTGGAATTTTCCAAATGCACTGCCGTTATGGTTTTATGTCAACTTCAGTAAGATGGTGAGGGTTAATTAATTAACTTTAGTATGTGAAGCTAATGATTTGAAGTAACTTTAAATGGATTTCTAAATGTGTACATGCCTGAAAATCGGTTTTATACCTAAATGTAAAATTGTGGAATTTTTCCAAACGCACTTCCCTTATGGCTTTATGCCAACTTTAGTGAGATGAAGAAAGTTAATTAACTTTAATATGTGAATTTATTAATTTGAAACAACTTTATATGGATTTCTAAATGTGTACATGCAAGAAAGTCGGTTTTATACCTAAATGTAAAGTTGTGGAATTTTTCCAAATGCATTGCCGTTATGGCTTTATGCCAACTTTAGTGAGATGAAGAAAGTTAATTAACTTTAATATGTGAAGCTAATAATTTGGAGCAACTTGATATGGATTTCTAAATGTGTACATGCCAGAAAATCAGTTTTATACATAAATGTAAAATTGTGGAATTTTTTCCAAATGCACTGCCGTTATGGTTTTATGTCAACTTCAGTAAGATGGTGAGGGTTAATTAATTAACTTTAATATGTGAAGCTAATGATTTGAAGTAACTTTACATGGATTTCTAAATGTGTACATGCCAGAAAATCGATTTTATACCTAAATGTAAAATTGTGGAATTTTTCCAAACGCACTTCCCTTATGGCTTTATGCCAACTTTAGTGAGATGAAGAAAGTTAATTAACTTTAATATGTGAATTTAATGATTTGAAACAACTTTATATGGATTTCTAAATGTGTACATGCAAGAAAGTCGGTTTTATACCTAAATGTAAAGTTGTGGAATTTTTCCAAATGCATTGCCGTTATGGCTTTATGCCAACTTTAGTGAGATGAAGAAAGTTAATTGACTTTAATATGTGAATTTAATAATTTGAAACAACTTTATATGGATTTCTAAATGTGTACATGCAAGAAAGTCGGTTTTATACCTAAATGTAAAGTTGTGGAATTTTTCCAAATGCACTGCCGTTATGGTTTAAGTCAACTTCAGTAAGATGGTGAGGGTTAATTAATTAACTTTAATATGTGAAGCTAATGATTTGAACCAACTTGATATGGATTTCGAAATGTGTACACGCAAGAAAATCGGTTTTATAACTAAATGTAAAATTGTGGAATTTTTCCAAATGCATTGCCGTTATGGCTTTATGCCAAACTTTAATATGTGATGCTAATGATTTGAAGCAACTTGATATAGATTTCTAAATGTGTGCATGCAAGAAAGTCGGTTTTATACCTAAATGAAAGTTATCGAAATTTTTCCAAATGCACTGCCGTTATGGTCTTATGTCAACTTGAGTAAGATGGTGAGGGTTAATTAATTAACTTTAATATGTGAAGCTAATAATTTGAAACAACTTGATATGGATTTCTTAATGTGTGCATGCAAGAAATTCGGTTTTATACCTAAATGAAAGTTATCGAAATTTTTCCAAATGCACTGCCGTTATGGTTTTATGTCAACTTCAGTAAGATGGTGAGGGTTAATTAATTAACTTTAATATGTGAAGCTAATGATTTGAAGCAACTTGATATGGATTTCGAAATGTGTACATGCCAGAATATCGGTTTTATACCTAAATGTAAAGTTGTGGAATTTTTCCAAATGCATTGCCGTTATGGCTTTATGCCAAATTTAGTAAAAGGAAAATAGTTAATTAACTTTAATATGTGAATTTAATGATTTAAATCAACTTGATATGGATTTCTAAATGTGTAAATTAATTTTAGGCACTAGTGCGCTTTATTCAGGCTCGATCAGAACTAAACTCTAAAACATTCTTACTCTTAAGTCTAAGCCTAAGCCGTCCTCACTGCCGCTGCCGTCGTCGCTGCTGTCGTCGCTGTCGTTGCTATGTTTTGTCAGATGCAGTGTCAGCGAATCCCACGATACGTCGACTTGCGTGTAGTGTAAGTCGTCGCTTGTTTGCGTTATATTTGTGCTGCGTCAGCGGATACCACGGCTACGGTAGCGTGTGCGTGTCGTTTGTTGTTGCTTGTCGTTGGATCATAACTCGGGCCGTTGGTCATGGATTGGGGTGGTGTTAATGTTCAGCATTGCCTGAAGCGGATATTAGGCAGACAATGCTGACTTGGTATTTTGGTGGTTTGCGTTTCTAGTTAACTCCTCCCTTCCTAAGTGGGAATCGTCCACGATTTCATTCAATGCCTTTTTCGCGGTGTGTTTTTTATATTTGCATAGAGCAAGTCGCAAGATTACTAGGATAGAGATTGATGCTATCGTTACTATAAAAAGCAATGTTGTTGAGTTGAATTCTCCTCGAAGAGCGCCAATATGGTTGATATTTTCCGCATTCATTTCATGCAGATAGTTCAAACTTAATGTCTCTATATGTCCTAAAAGATTGACTCTTTGAGCCGTTGGAGTGCCAGGGGTGCGAGTAGGGGTATGATGTCGATTGTGGTACTCGGTCCCATTTACCTTTACTAACTGATCGAAAGTCAAAAGGTAAGTACCGCTGACGGTTCTGCTATCTCCATTTTCAACCTCTATCGTTGCTGTGGCATTGTTGATAATGACAATGCCGTCATCGATTTCTTTGATGCCCTTATCATGATTGGTAGTAGTTGAACAATTTGCTACAGCACCTGTGAATAGTTGCTGACAACAAGTAGGGGTTGTTTGCTTCTTGCAAAAAGTTGCAAAAGTTGCAAAAGTTGATTTTTCACATTTAACAGGATACGCTTCGTTTCCGCACTCAGCGATGGTATTAGTATCCCCAAAGTGTAGGACTCGTCCTTCGTGAGGCACGGCGAATAAACTATATTTTTTACAAACAATTTGAGGGATTGGATACTTAACTACAAAGTACAAATTATTCTTATTTTGTAAAGCCTTAATGCTAGACATTCCTATTATTTCTATTGTTGTTATGTTAGTCGAGTGCTCATTGATAATATTATTGATATCACTATTATCTAATATTATTGGGTTCACTAGGTTCAACTTAGTCATGTCAACAGTTCGAAGTAAAGTCTCGATGTATTTTACGTCTGCTTCTACTATTTTCTTCATGTGTGTCAATGAAAAAAGGTCCATAAATCCTGCCATCTCGTCGTTCAATGTTGCATATAGTGTCAAGTTGGTAAAGTGCGTCAAATAACCGTAATGTTCCCATACTATTGCGTTTCCGTCCAAAATTGGAATGTAGTTGGAGTTGGTGTAGTCAGTTAGCTTTTGTGTTAAAGTGGTCGTCAATAGGAATGTCGATATTACCCTGTAATTTAAAATACAAAACTCTAAGGTGGACGAAGATTGTCTTTGTGGACCCTCCTCCCCTTTATAAGAACGGTGGTGCCTAGGTCCTGTTCGACTACTTCTTCTGTAAATAGTATTGAGAGTTTATTGCCTAGCCTTCGATTAACTTTCACTAGGACCTTGTCGCCAACGTTATACGTCACATTCTGACGACCATTATTATGGTATTCGCGATCACTGGCCTGTGCTTTTTCGATACGATTTCGAACTAGTTCCGTAATGTTAGCTGAGCTGGGATGAAGGATGTCCATTGGTTTTTCGTGGGTTAATGAATGAATTGTCTTATTATATTCTATGGTGGCAAGCAAAATCAAGTCAACAGTGTCATCGAGATTTCTTTCTAGTTTTAGACACCTAGCTATTTCAGTTAAGGTACTGTGAAAACGCTCCACTTGCCCGTGTGAGGTGCTATGCAGTGGAGGGGCGTTGGCGATTTTCACATTGTTGTAATTTAGCAAAGTTGATTTTATAGCATTTGAGTTAAGTGACTTTTCGTTGTCACAGTATATAGTTTTAACGTTTGGAAAAATATTTATTAGCTGTAGTAGAGGTGGCTTTACGTCTATGATGGTTCTAGACGCGATTTTCTGCACTATAGCAAATTTAGAAAACTTATCGACGCAAGTTAGAAAATATTTCTGGTCCGTGGAGAAAATATCGACGTGTAATATTTCACCAGGATTACATGGAACCGGTGTTGCCGCAATAACATGCTTCTTTGGATGTCTAATGTATTTAGACTTTGAACATATTCGGCAATTTGCTACTATTTCCCTTGCCTTTTTATCCATCTTCGGGAAAAAATAGTCACCCAAGATCTGCTTTACATTTTCTTGCGCTGCCCTATGAGCTCTGTTGTGTTCAGCAAATATAATTTCTTGTTGATCACTTTCGCTGAAGATGTCCGTAACCATCTTTTCGGTATGACGGAATCTTACGTTGGGGTGAAGTTCTACCAGTCGGTGTTGAATTTTTGCCAACACTGGTAGGCTGCAATGTATTGCGTTAACTACGCCATCATTAATGACTTCTTGCAGAGTTTTTAGTAATGACTCTACGTCGGAAAATGAAATTACATGTCTGCTTTTTGAACCAAATATTATAAAGGTCTGTTTTGACTGGCTTTCGCTTTCTTGAAGAATTATCTGGTTTCTATAGCAATTTACGGGCTTATCCACCGTCTCTATAGTGTAGGTCAGTGACTCCTCACTGTGCATGGTGGCGCAGTCGGAGCTTGCCTCCATTTCAATTCCTACCATATTCATGTGCTGTCTGGACAACGCGTCAGCGACATGGTTTTCCTTTCCTGGTTTATAGAAAAGTTTTGCGTTGAAGCTTTCTATTAGAGACTTCCATCGTTTGATTTTTGCGTTCGGGTTTTTATCAGAAACCGCAAACGTCAGAGGCTGGTGGTCAGTGTAGATATTTAACTGGTTAACACCGTACAGGTAGTTCCTCAAAGTGTTAAGAGCCCATACGATCGCCAAGAGTTCTCTTTCATTTGTTGCCAAATGCTCTTCTCTATCTCTAAGTGTTCTTGAGATCATGGTAATGGGTTTTTTCTCTTGTGAAAGGACGGCCCCCAAACCCCTTGAGGATGCATCGGTTGTTAAGTCAAATGGTTTAGTGAAGTCGGGATAAGCTAACGTGACATCTTCTGATGCCAGAATTTCTCTAAGTTTATTAAATGCATCTATACCTTCTGGTGCTACTTGAATTTTAATTTTTTTGGACTGTGTGGCACTTACTTTGCCATTTTCTCCCTTTAGCATATCAGTCAGAGGTTTTGCAAGGCTGGCAAAATCTTTAATGAAACATCGATAGTAACTAGCCAATCCAAGAAAGGAACGTAGTCCTCGAAGAGTGGTTGGCTGCTCATAACATTTGATTTCATTGACTTTATCGGGACTTGTTTTCACACCTCCCCTTGAGACAACAAATCCTAGGTATTCTACCTCGGTCTTGAAGAATTTCGATTTTTCGGCGGATATTCTCATATTTGCCTCATAGAGACTCCGCAACACCCATTCGATATCTTTCAAATGGTCTTCTGCCGTTTTTGAATAGACAATTACGTCGTCGACGTAAACGTGGCAGGTTTTGCCAATTTGCTCCCTGAGGACATCGTCGATTGCTCTCTGGAAGATGCTTGGGGCGTTTCTTAGCCCAAAAGGTAAACGACAAAATTCATATTTACCGTTGTTCACGGAGAAAGCGGTTTAAAGGTCGAGGGTGGTAAAATATTGTGCAGCTCTTAAGTTTGACAAGATTACCATTGCGTTTGGCATAGGGTATTTATCTTCGACTGTGACCTCATTCAGTTTCCTGAAATCAATCACAAGACATTTCTTCTTATTTCCCGTTTGATCTACTCCCTTCTTATCAACGACCCAAATAGGGTTATTGTAAGGGGACCTTGAGAGTCGAATGATACCATTGACGAGAAGTTCAGCCACTTCTTTGTTTACAAAGTCGGCTACACCCATAGGATATGGGTAAAGTCTTGAGTAGACCGGTTCATCGGTTTTTGTTCTGATTGTACCAATTATATTAGTGTTGAAGGGTAGCGACTCGTTAGGGTCAGCAAACGCCTTATTTCTACTTTTGATAATTTCACAAAATTGCTCACGAACTGAAAATGGAATTTCTTCACTTTTTATGTTGATAAAGTTTACATTTTTACATTCATGGAACAAGAGCTTTTCAGTTCCAGAATCGTGCTTTATTTTACCCGTACTGAGGTCTATTTGGGCGATTACCAGATTGAGCAAATCGAGCCCGTTTATGCCGCCGAATGTTATTATATTTGGTAGTATAAAGAAATCTGCAGTTACGCCAAACATCTTAATTCTACACTTTTGTGTTACAGGACAATTGCCATGCAAAGACTTTACTATAAATGGTGTGGACGCTGGAATTATATTTTTTAGCTCAGGTATTGGTTTGATGTAATTTTTCGAAGCTCCTGTGTCCACTAATAATTTAATTTTTTTGCCTCGATAACCTACTCCTCGCTCAATCCACGGGAGTAGGGACTTCCCCCTAAAAAAATCAATTGCTCCTCCTCGAGATCTTCAGCTTCATCTTCGGCTTCCTGATTATAAGTTGCCTCACTAACCTTTTCCTGATTTAAGGTATTAATGCGTTGCATTTTTGGTCCAGTAACCCTATCTGAATCTGCCTGTTGTTTATTGTTTATTCCTAGTTTATATTGGTCTTCAATAGACGTTGCGAAATTTGAAGCAAATAAGTACCTTTCCCTATTTGACTCCACCTCCTGGGCTAATGCCAGAGCGCTATGTAGGTCTTTAGGGCGAGAGGCAAATAGTATGTCACACAAAGGTCTTTTAAGGCCTGATATAAAAACTCTTAAACCGTCCGCTCTATATTTTTCGCAAATTGATTCTGATATATGACCCTCATGGGTCATTATGGTTTTATTCGTGAGGAGAGTTAATATTTTCTCCACCTCGTCGAAATATCGAAGCACAGATAGGTAACCCTGTCGTAAGGTGGATAATTGTTGTTCGATTAAATATATCGGTCGTTTGTCTGCGTACGTAAAGTCTAGTCTCGCGATTATTGCGTCGAAATTTAAAACAGTGTTGAAGGATGCCAAAATGGCATCAGCAGAAGCTTTTATTTTATTTCTAATTATACCAACTGCTTGGTAGTGTCTAGAACTTCCCTCGTAACTTCTGAAAACTTCGTAAGATGTATGGGCAGCTTGTCGCCAGGACACATATGTACTGATTTGCCCGTCAAATTCTGGTAATGATTTTACCAGATCAAGGGGTTCGTCACACCTTACGTTCGGTAATATTTTTACCGGTCGGTATATTTTTGGCGTTTGACCAGTGGTCAATGTAGTCATTTTCTCCGTTAATCGTTGGAGCTTAACTTCGAAAGTCTGTCTTTGTTGTTCAAGAGCGCTTGAGACGGCTGCTTGAACCACTGCGGTTACCTGATTTGAATCCATTTTACTGGTCACTTAACAATTCTTTCTAAGAGGTTTTCTAATTCTGAGTCACTCATAGACTTGGAAATTAAAATTGAATAGACTTGTAACCGTTCCTATAGTCGAATCAATCAATCACACTCTTTTGTTGACAAGGCTAGATAATTTAAGTTATTTATTACAATTTTCTTCACCAATTCTGTTTCTAAACAGAATGTTTTTGAGAAAAGATTACACTGTTTCTTTTTTATTAAACTCTGGAAAATTTGTTTCACAAAATTTTATGATTAGCTCCTTATTTTCTAAAATAAATTCTTTTCCGTCTATTTTGAAAACTTAGTTTTAATTCAAAAGAAATTATGTTTTTATTTTAATGAGCACTCTACTTACAATACTCGAAACATGTTTTTTATTATAAACTGCTTTCTGATGAATCCTCGGATCCTTGGAGTCCTTGTAGGATACGTTTTTAAAGATTGTAGCGATTCTCTGTGAGTCCTTGGGTCCTTTGAAGTCATTAAAGACACTCCACCGCAAAATACCTTGGTGATTTTTACTTTCTGGAGAATTCTTCGTATCTTCTTTACCCGGTTGGGCGCCAATTATTTTTAGGCACTGGTGCGCTTTATTCAGGCTCGATCAGAACTAAACTCTAAAACATTCTTACACTTAAGTCTAAGCCTAGCCGTCCTCACTGCCGCTGCCGTCGTCGCTGCTGTCGTCGCTGTCGTTGCTATGTTTTGTCAGATGCAGTGTCAGTGAATCCCACGATACGTCGACTTGCGTGTAGTGTAAGTCGTCGCTTGTTTGCGTTATATTTGTGCTGCGTCAGCGGATCCCACGGCTACGGTAGCTTGCGCGTATCGTTTGTTGTTGCTTGTCGTTGGATCATAACTCGGGCCTTTGGTCATGGATTGGGGTGGTGTTAATGTTCAGCATTGCCAGAAGCGGATATTAGGCAAACAGTAAATGTAAAATTGTGGAATTTTTTCCAAACGCACTGCCGTTATGGTCTTATGTCAACTTCAGTAAGATGGCGAGCGTTAATTAATTAACTTTAATATGTGAAGCTAATGATTTGAAGCAACTTGATATGGATTTTTGAATGTGTGCATGCAAGAAAGTCGGTTTTATACCTAAATGTAAAGTTATCGAAATTTTTCCAAATGCACTGCCGTTATGGTCTTATGTCAACTAGAGTAAGATGGTGAGTGTTATTTAATTAACTTTAATATGTGAAGCTAATGATTTGAAGCAACTTGATATGGATTTCTAAATGTGTGCATGCAAGAAAATCGGTTTTATAACTAAATGTAAAATTTTGGAATTTTTCCAAATGCAATGTCGTTATGCCTTTATGCCAAATTTAGTAAGATGAAGAAAGTTATTTAACTATAATATGTTAAGCTCATGATTTGAAGCAGCTTGATATGTATTTCTAAATGTGTACATGCACGAAAGTCGATTTTATACCTAAATGTAAAATTGTGGAATTTTTCCAAACGCTCTACCCTTATGGCTTTTTGCCGACTTTAATAAGATGAAGAAAGTTATTTAACTTTAATATGTGAATTTAATAATTTGAGACAACTTGATATGGATTTCTAAATGTGTGCATGCAAGAAAATCGGTTTTATACCTAAATGTAAAATTATGGAATTTTTTCCAAATACACTGCCGTTTTGGCTTTATGCCAACTTTAGTAAGATGAAGAAAGTTAATTAACTTTAATATGTGAATTTAATAATTTGAAGCAAATTTATATGGACTTCTAAATGTGTTCATGCACGAAAATCGGTTTTATACCTAAATGTAAAATTGTGGAATCTTTCCAAATGCACTGCCGTTTTGGTTTTATGCCAACTTCTGTAAGATGAAGAAAGTTAATTAACTTCATTATGTGAATTTAATAATTACTGACAACTTGATATGGATTTCTAAACGTGTGCATGCAAAAAAGTCGGTTTTTCACCTAAATGTAAAATTATGGAATTTTTTCCAAATGCACTGCCGTTATGGTCTTATGTCAACTAGAGTAAGATGGTGAGGGTTAGTTAACTTTAATATGTTAAGTTAATGATTTGAAGTAACTTTATATGGATTTCTAAATGTGTACATGCAAGAAAGTTAGTTTTCTACCTAAATGTAAAATTGTGGAATTTTTCCAAGCGCACTACCTTTACGGCTTTATGCCAACTTTAGTAAAAGGAAAAAAGTTAATTAACTTTAATATGTGAATTTAATAATTTGAAACAACTTGATATGGATTTCTAAATGTGTACATGCACGAAAGTCGGTTTTATACCTAAATGTAAAATGGTGGAATTTTTCCAAACGCACTACCCTTATGGCTTTATGCCAACTTTAATAAGATGAAGAAAAATAATTAACTTTAATATGTGCAGCTAATGATTTGAAGCAACTTGATATGGGTTTTTAAATGTGTGCATGCAAGAAAGTCGGTTTTATACCTAAATGTAAAGTTATCGAAATTTTTCCAAATGCACTGCCGTTATGGTCTTATGTCAACTAGAGTAAGATGGTGAGTGTTATTTAATTAACTTTAATATGTGAAGCTAATGATTTGAGGCAACTTGCTATGGATTTCTAAATGTGTACATGCAAGAAAGTCGGTTCTCAACCTAAATGTAAAATTGTGGAATTTTTCCAAACGCACTACCTTTATGGCTTTATGCCAACTTTAGTAAAAGGAAAAAAGTTAATTAACTTTAATATGTGAATTTAATAATTTGAAACAACTTGATATGGATTTCTAAATGTGTACATGCACGAAAGTCGGTTTTATACCTAAATGTAAAACTATGGAATTTTTCCAAACGCACTACCTTTTTGGCTTTATGCCAACTTTAGTAAGATGAAGAAAGTTAATTAACTTTAATATGTGAATTTAATATTTTGAGACAACTTGATATGGATTTTTAAATGTGTACATGCACGAAAGTCGATTTTATACCTAAATGTAAAATTGTGGAATTTTTCCAAACGCACTACCCTTATGGCTTTTTGACAACTTTAGTAAAAGGAAAATAGTTAATTAACTTTAATGTGTGAATTTAATAATTTGAGACAACTTGATATGGATTTCTAAATGTGTACATGCACGAAAGTCGGTTTTATACATAAATGTATAATTGTGGAATTTTTCGAAACGCACTACCTTTATGGCTTTATGCCAACTTTAGTAAAAGGAAAAAAGTTAATTAACTTTAATATGTGAATTTAATAATTTGAAGCGATTTGATATGGATTTCTAAATGTGTTCATGCACGAAAATCGGTTTTATACCTAAATGTAAAATTGTGGAATCTTTCCAAATGCACTGCCGTTTTGGTTTTATGCCAACTTCTGTAAGATGAAGAAAGTTAATTAACCTTAATATGTGAATTTAATAATTTGAAGCAACTTGATATGGATTTCTAAATGTGTACATGCAAGAAAGTCGGTTTTATACCTAAATGTAAAATTGTGGAATTTTTCCAAATGCACTGCCGTCATGGCTTTAGGCCAATTTCAGTAAGATGAAGAAAGGTTATTAAATTTAATTTGTGAAGCTAATGATTTGAATCAACTTGATATGGGTTTTTAAATGTGTGCAAGCAAGAAAGTCGGTTTTATACCTATATGTAAAATTATGGAATTTTTTCCAAATGCACTGCCGTTATGGTCTTATGTCAACTTGAGTAAGATAATGAGGGTTAATTAATTAACTTTAATACGTGAAGCTAATGATTTTAAGTAACTTTATATCGATTTCTAAATGTGTACATGCAAGAAAGTCGGTTTTCTACCGAAATGCAAATTTGTGGAATTTTTCCAAATGCACTACCCTGATGGCTTTATGCCAACTTTAATAAGATGAAGAATGTTAATTAACTTTAATATGTTAAGCGAGTGATTTGAGGTAACTTGATATGGATTTATAAATGTGTATACGCAAAAAAATCGGTTTTATACCTAAATGTAAAATTGTTGAATTTTTCCAAACGCACTACCCTAATGGCTTTTTGCCCACTTTAGTAAGATGAAGAAAGTAAATTAACTTTAATATGTGAAGATAATGATTTGAAGCAACTTGATAAGGATTTCTAAATGTGTTCATGCCAGAAAATCGGTTTTATAACTAAATGTAAAATTGTGGAATTTTTCCAAATGCACTGCCGTTATGGCTTTATGCCAACTTAAATAAGATGAAGAAAGTTAATTAACTTTAATATGTGAAGCTAATGATTTGGAGCAACTCGATATGGATTTCTAAATGTGTACATCCAAGAAAATCGGTTTTATACCTAAATGTAAAATTGTGGAATTTTTCCAAACGCACTACCCTTATGGCTTTATGCCAACTTTAGTAAAAGGAAAAAAGTTGATTAACTTTAACATGTGAATTTAATAATTTGAAACAACTTGATATGGATTTCTAAATGTGTACATGCAAGAAAGTAAGTTTTCAACCTAAATGTAAAATTGTGGAATTTTTCCAAACGCACTACCTTTATGGCTTTATGCCAACTTTAGTAAGATGAAGAAACTTAATTAATTTTAATATGTGAATTTAATAGTTTGAGACAACTTGATATATATTCTAAATGTGTGCATGCAAGAAAATTGGTTTTATACCAAAATGTAAAATTATGGAATTTTTTCCAAATACACTGCCGTTTTGGCTTTATGCCAACTTTAGTAAGATGAAGAAAGTTAATTAACTTTAATATGTGAATTTAATAATTTGAAGCAAATTTATATGGACTTCTAAATGTGTGCATGCAAAAAAGTCGGTTTTATACCTAAATGTAAAATTATGGAATTTTTTCCAAATGCACTGCCGTTATGGTTTTATGTCAACTAGAGTAAGATGGTGAGGGTTAGTTAACTTTAATATGTTAAGTTAATGCTTTGAATCAACTTGATATGGATTTCTAAATGTGTACATGCAAGAAAGTCGGTTTTCTACCTAAATGTAAAATTGTGGAATTTTTCCAAACGCACTACCTTTATGGCTTTATGCCAACTTTAGTAAAAGGAAAAAAGTTAATTAACTTTAATATGTGAATTTAATAATTTGAAACAACTTGATATGGATTTCTAAATGTGTACATGCACGAAAGTCGGTTTTATACCTAAATGTAAAATGGTGGAATTTTTCCAAACGCACTACCCTTATGGCTTTATGCCAACTTTAATAAGATGAAGAAAAATAATTAACTTTAATATGTGCAGCTAATGATTTGAAGCAACTTGATATGGGTTTTTAAATGTGTGCATGCAAGAAAGTCGGTTTTATAACTAAATGTAAAATTGTGGAATTTTTCCAAATGCACTGACGTTATGGCTTTATGCCAACTTTAGTAAGATGAAGAAAGTTAATTAACTTCATTATGTGAATTTAATAATTACTGACAACTTGATATGGATTTCTAAATGTGTGCATGCAAAAAAGTCGGTTTTTCACCTAAATGTAAAATTATGGAATTTTTTCCAAATGCACTGCCGTTATGGTCTTATGTCAACTAGAGTAAGATGGTGAGGGTTAGTTAACTTTAATATGTTAAGTTAATGATTTGAAGTAACTTTATATGGATTTCTAAATGTGTACATGCAAGAAAGTCGGTTTTCTACCTAAATGTAAAATTGTGGAATTTTTCCAAGCGCACTACCTTTATGGCTTTATGCCAACTTTAGTATGATGAAGAAAGTTCATTAGCTTTAATATGTTAAGCTGATGATTTGAATCAACTTGATAAGGATTTCTAAATGTGTACATGCCAGAAAATCGGTTTTATAACTAAATGTAAAATTGTGGAATTTTTCCAAATGCTGTGCCGTTATGGCTTTCTGCCAGCTTTAGTAAAAGGAAAAAAGCTAATTAACTTTAATATGTGAATTTAATAATTTGAAGCGATTTGATATGGATTTCTAAATGTGTACATGCACGAAAGTCGGTTTTATACCTAAATGTAAATTTGCGGAATTTTTCCAAACGCACTACCCTTATGGCTTTATGCCAACTTTAATAAGATGAAGAAAGGTTATTAACTTTAATTTGTGAAGCTAATGCTTTGAATCAACTTGATATGGATTTCTAAATGTGTACATGCCAGAAAATCAGTTTTATAACTAAATGTAAAATTGTGGAATTTTTCCAAATGCACGGCCGTTTTTGCTTTATGCCAACTTTAGTATGATGAAGAAAGTTCATTATCTTTAATATGTGAATTTAATAATTTGAAGCAACTTGATATGGATTTCTAAATGTGTGCATGCAAAAAAGTCGGTTTTATACCTAAATGTAAAATTATGGAATTTTTTCCAAATGCACTGCCGTTATGGTCCTATGTCAACTAGAGTAAGATGGTGAGGGCTAGCTAACTTTAATGTGTTAAGTTAATGATTTGAAGTAACTTTATATGGATTTCTAAATGTGTACATGCAAGAAAGTCGGTTTTCTACCTAAATGTAAAATTGCGGAATTTTTCCAAGCGCACTACCCTTATGGCTTTATGCCAACTTTAATTAGATGAAGAAAGTTAATTAACTTTAATATGTGCAGCTAATGATTTGAAGCAACTCGATATGGGTTTCTAAATGTGTACATGCCAGAAAATCAGTTTTATAACTAAATGTAAAATTGTGGAATTTTTCCAAACGCACTACCCTTATGGCTTTATGCCAACTTTAGTAAGATGAAGAAAGTTAATTAACTTTAATATGTGAAGCTAATGATTTGAATCAACTTGATATGGATTTTTAAATGTTTAAATGCAGGAAAATTGGATTTATACCTAAAGGTAAAATTGTGGAACTTTTCCAAACGCACTACCCTTATGGCTTTATGCCAACTTTAGTAAAATGAAAAAAGTTAATTAACTTTAATATGTGAATTTAATAATATGAATAAACTTGATATGGGTTTTCAAATGTGTACATGCTAGAAAGTCGGTTTTATACCTAAATGTAAAATTGTGGAATTTTTCCAAACGCACTACCCTTATGGCTTTATGCCAACTTTAGTAAGATGAAGAAAGTAAATTAGCTTTAATATGTGAATTTAATAATTTGAAGCAACTTGATAAGGATTTCTAAATGTATACATGCAAGAAAATCGGTTTTATAACTAAATGTAAAATTGTGGAATTTTTCCAAATGCACTGCCGTTATGGCTTTATGCCAACTTCGGTGAGATGAAGAAGAATAATTAGCTTTAATATGTGAATTTAATAATTTGAAACAACTTGATATGGATTTCTAAAAGTGTACATGCCAGAATATCGGTTTTATACCTAAATGTAAAATTATGAAATTTTTTCCAAATAAACTGCCGTTATGGTCTTATGTCAACTTGAGTAAGATGGTGAGGGTTAACTAACTTTAATATGTGAAGCTAATGCCTTAAAGCAACTAGATATGGATTTCTAAATGTGTACATGCCAGAATATCGATTTTATACCTAAATGTAAAATTGTGGAAATTTTCCAAATGTACTACCGTTATGGTTTTATGAAATTTTTAGTAAGATGAAGAAAGCTAATTGACTTTAATATGTGAAGCTAATTATTTGAAGCAACTAGATATGGATTTCTAAAAGTGTACATGCCAGAATATCGGTTTTACACCTAAATGTAAAATTATGGAATTTTTTCCAAATAAACTGCCGTTATGGTCTTATGTCAACTTGAGTAAGATGGTGAGGGTTAATTGACTTACATATGTCAACTTGAGTAAGATGGTGAGGGTTAATTGAATTTAATATGTGAAGCTAATTATTTGAAGCAACTAGATATGGATTTCTAAAAGTGTACATGCCAG
The DNA here is from genome assembly GCF_016617805.1 of Bactrocera tryoni. Classification (NCBI taxonomy): domain Eukaryota; kingdom Metazoa; phylum Arthropoda; class Insecta; order Diptera; family Tephritidae; genus Bactrocera; species Bactrocera tryoni. Next base: position 26,067 of record NW_024395715.1, on the reverse strand, counting down.
AATATCGATTTTATACCTAAATGTAAAATTGTGGAAATTTTCCAAATGCACTACCGTTATGGTTTTATGAAATTTTTAGTAAGATGTAGAAAGTTAATTAATTTTAATAGTAAATTTATTAATTTGAAGCAGCTTGATATTGATTTCTAAATGTGTACATGCCAGAATATCGGTTGTATACCTAAATGTAAAACTGTGGAATTTTTCCAAATGCACTGCCGTTTTGGCTTTATGCCAACTTCTGTAAGATGAAGAAAGTTAATTAACTTTAATATGTGAATTTAATAATTTGAAACAACTTTATATGGATTTCTAAATGTGTACATGCACGGAAGTCGGATTTATACCCAAAGGTAAAATTGTGGAATTTTTCCAAATGCACTGCCGTTATGGTCTTATGTCAACTTGAGTAAGATGGTGAGGGTTAATTGACTTTAATATGTGAAGCTAATTATTTGAAGCAACTAGATATGGATTTCTAAAAGTGTACATGCCAGAATATCGATTTTCTACCTAAATGTAAAATTGTGGCAATTTTCCAAATGCACTACCGTTATGGTTTTATGAAATTTTTAGTGAGATGAAGAAAGTTAATTAACTTTAATATGTGAATTTATTAATTTGAAGCAACTTGATATGGATTTCTAAATGTGCACATGCAAGAAAGTTGGTTTTATATCTAAATGTATAGTTATGGAATTTTTTCCAAATAAACTGCCGTTATGGTCTTATGTCAACTTGAGTAAGATGGTGAGGGTTAACTAACTTTGATATGTGAAGCTAATGACTTAAAGCAACTAGATATGGATTTCTAAATGTGTACATGCCAGAATATCGATTTTATACCTAAATGTAAAATTGTGGAAATTTTCCAAATGCCCTACCGTTATGGTTTTATGAAATTTTTACTAAGATGAAGAAAGTTAATTAACTTTAATATGTGAAGCTAATGATTTGAAGCAATTTGATATGGATTTATAAATGTGTACATGCCAAAAAATCGGTTGCATACCTAAATGTAAAATTGTGGAATTTTTCCAAATGCACTGCCGTTTTAGCTTTATGCCAACTTCTGTAAGATGAAGAAAGTTAATTAACTTTAATATGTGAATTTAATAATTTGAAACAACTTGCTATGGATTTCTAAATGTGTACACGCAAGAAAGTCGGTTTTATACCTAAAGGTAAAATTGTGGAATTTTTCCAAATGCTCTGCCGTTATGGCTTTATGCCAACTTCAGTAAGTTGAAGAAGAATAATTAACTTTAATATGTGAATTTAATAATTTGAAAAAGCTTTATATGGATTTCTAAAAGTGTACATGCCAGAATATCGGTTGTATACCTAAATGTAAAATTGTGGAAATTTTCCAAATGCACTGCCGTTTTGGCTTTATGCCAACTTCTATAAGATGAAGAAAGTTAATTAATTTTAATATGTGAATTTAATAATTTGAAACAACTTTCTATGGATTTCTAAATGTGTACATGCAAGAAGGTCGGTTTTATACCTAAAGGTAAAATTGTGCAATTTTTCCAAATGCACTGCCGTTTTGGCTTTATGCCAATTTCATTAAGTTGAAGAAGAATAATTAACTTTAATATGTGAAATTAATAATTTGAAACAACTTGATATGTATTTCTAAAAGTGTACATGCCAGAAAATCGGTTGTATACCTAAATGTAAAATTGTGCAATTTTTCCAAATGCACTGCCGTTTTGGCTTTATGCCAACTTCATTAAGTTGAAAAAGAATAATTAACTTTAATATGTGAAATTAATAATTTGAAGCAATTTGATATGGATTTCTAAAAGTGTACATGCCAGAATATCGGTTTTATACCTAAATGTAAAATTGTGGAATTTTCCCAAATGCACTGCCGTTTTGGCTTTATGCCAACTTCTGTAAGATGAAAAAGATTAATTAACTTTAATATGTGAATTTAATAATTTGAAACAACTTTCTATGGATTTCTAAATGTGTACATGCAAGAAGGTCGGTTTTATACCTAAAGGTAAAATTGTGGAATTTTTCCAAATGCACTGCCGTTATGGCTTTATGCCAATTTCATTAAGTTGAAGAAGAATAATTAACTTTAATATGTGAAATTAATAATTTGAAACAACTTGATATGTATTTCTAAAAGTGTACATGCCAGAATATCGGTTTTATACCTAAATGTAAAGTTGTGGAATTTTTCCAAATGCACTACCGTTATGGCTTTATGCCAACTTTAGTAAGATGAAAAAAGTTAATTAACTTTAATATGTGAAGCTAATGATTTGAAGTAATTAGATGTGGATTTCCAAATGTGTACTTGCCAGAAAATCGGTTTTATACCGAAATGTATAAATGTGGAATTTTTCCAAATGCACTGTCGTTTTAGCTCTATGCCAAGTTCTGTAAGATAAAGAAAGTTAATTAACTTTTATAAGTGAATTTAATAATTTAAAACAACTTGATATGGATTTTTAAAAGTGTATATGCCAGAATATCGGTTTTATACCTAAATGTGAAATTGTGGAATTTTTCCAAATGCACTACCGTTATGGCTTTATGCAAACTTTAGTTAGATGAAGAAAGTTAATTAACTTTAATATGTGAAGCTAATGATTTGAAGCAATTTGATATGGATTTCTAAATGTGCACATGCCAGAAAATCGGTTTTATACCTAAATGTAAAATTGTGGAATTTTTCCAAATGCACTGCCGTTTTGGCTTTATGCCAACTTCTGTAAGATGAAGAAAGTTAATTAACTTTAATATGTAAATTTAATATATTGAAACAACTTTATTTGGATTTCTAAATGTGTACATGCAAGAATATCGGTTTTATACCTAAATGTAAAATTGTGGAATTTTTCCAAATGCACTACCGTTATGGCTTTATGCCAACTTTAGTAAGATGAAGCAAGTAAATTAACTTTAATATGTGAATTTATTAATTTGAAGCAACTTGGTATGGATTTCTTAATGTGTACATGCAAGAATATCGGTTTTATACCTAAATGTAAAATTGTGGATTTTTTCCAAATGCACTACCGTTATGGCTTTATGCCAACTTCTGTAAGATGAAGAAAGTTAATTAACTTTAATAAGTGAATTTAATAATTTGAAACAGCTTGATATGGATTTCTAAATGTGTGCATGCACGAAAGTCGGTTTTATACCTAAATGTAAAATTGTGGAATTTTTCCAAACTCACTGATCTTATGGCTTTATGCCAACTTTAGTAAAATGAAGAAAGTTAATTAACTTTAATATGTTAAGCTAATGCCTTGAGGCAACTTGTTATGGATTGCTAAATGCAGGAAAATCGGTTTTATACCTAAATGTAAAACTGAGGAACATTTCCACATGCACTGCCGTTATGGCTTTATGCCAACATTAGTAAGATGAAGAAAGTTAATTAACTTTAATACGTGAATTTAATAATTTGAATAAACTTGATATGGGTTTTTAAATGTGTGCATGCACGAAAGTCGGTTTTATACCTAAATGTAAAATTGTGGAATTTTTCCTAATGCTGTGCCGTTATGGCTTTATGCCAACTTTAGTAAAATGAAGAAAGTTAATTAACTTTAATATGTTAAGCTAATGATTTGAAGCAACTTGTTATGGATTGCTAAATGCAGGAAAATCGGTTTTATACCTAAATGTGAAATTGTGGAACATTTCCACATGCACTGCCGTTATGGCTTTGTGCCAACATTAGTAAGATGAAGAAAGTTAATTAACTTTAATATGTGAATTTAATAATTTGAATCAACTTGATATGGATTTCTAAATGTGTGCATGCACGAAAGTCGGTTTTATACCTAAATGTAAAATTGTGGAATTTTTCCGAACTCACTGACCTTATGGCTTTATGCCAACTTTAGTAAGATGAAGAAAGTTAATTAACTTTAATATGTTAATTTAATAATTTGAATAAACTTGATATGGGTTTTTAAATGTGTGCATGCACGAAAGTCGGTTTTATACCTAAATGTAAAATTGTGGAATTTTTCCTTATGCTGTGCCGTTATGGCTTTATGCCAACTTTAGTAAGATGAAGAAAGTTAATTAACTTTAATATGTGAAGCTAACGATTGGAATCAACTTGATATGGGTTTTCAAATGTGTATATGCTAGAAAGTCGGTTTTATACCTAAATGTAAAATTGTGGAATTTTTCCACATGCACTGCCGTTATGGCTTTGTGCCAACTTTAGTAAGATGAAGAAAGTAAATTAGCTCTAATATGTGAATTTAATAATTTGAAGCAACTTGATAAGGATTTCTAAATGTGTTCATGCAAGAAAGTCGGTTTTATAACTAAATGTAAAATTATGGAATTTTTTCCAAATGCACTGCCGTTATGGTCTTATGACAACTTGAGTTAGATGGTGAGGGTTAATTAATTAACTTTAATATGTGAAGCTAATGATTTGAAGTAACTTTATATGGATTGCTAAATGCAGGAGAATCGGTTTTATACCTAAATGTAAAATTGTGGAACTTTTCCAAACGCACTACCCTTATGGCTTTATGCCAACTTTAGTAAGATGAAGAAAGTAAATTAGCTCTAATATGTGAATTTAATAATTTGAAGCAAATTGATAAGGATTTCTAAATGTGTTCATGCCAGAAAGTCGCTTTTATACCTAAATGTAAAATTGTGGAATTTTTCCAAGCGCACTGACCTTATGGCTTTATGCCAACTTTAGTAAGATGAAGAAAGTTAATTAACTGTAATATGTTAAGCTAATGATTTGAAGCAACTTGATAAGGATTTCTAAATGTGTTCATGCCAGAAAGTCGGTTTTATACCTAAATGTAAAATTGTGGAATTTTTCCAAACGCACTGGCCTTATGGCTTTATGCCAACTTTAGTAAGATGAAGAAAGTAACTTTAATATGTGAATTTAATAATTTGAATCAACTTGATATGGATTTCTAAATGTGTGCATGCACGAAAGTCGGTTTTATACCTAAATGTAAAATTGTGGAATTTTTCCAAACTCACTGATCTTATGGCTTTATGCCAACTTTAGTAAAATGAAGAAAGTTAATTAACTTTAATATGTTAAGCTAATGCCTTGAGGCAACTTGTTATGGATTGCTAAATGCAGGAAAATCGGTTTTATACCTAAATGTAAAATTGTGGAATTTTTCCAAACTCACTGATCTTATGGCTTTATGCCAACTTTAGTAAAATGAAGAAAGTTAATTAACTTTAATATATGAATTTAATAATTTGAATAAACTTGATATGGGTTTTTAAATGTGTGCATGCACGAAAGTCGGTTTTATACCTAAATGTAAAATTGTGGAATTTTTCCTAATGCTGTGCCGTTATGGCTTTATGCCAACTTTAGTAAAATGAAGAAAGTTAATTAACTTTAATATGTTAAGCTAATGATTTGAAGCAACTTGTTATGGATTGCTAAATGCAGGAAAATCGGTTTTATACCTAAATGTGAAATTGTGGAATATTTCCACATGCACTGCCGTTATGGCTTTGTGCCAACATTAGTAAGATGAAGAAAGTTAATTAACTTTAATATGTGAATTTAATAATTTGAATCAACTTGATATAGATTTCTAAATCTGTGCATGCACGAAAGTCGGTTTTATACCTAAATGTAAAATTGTGGAATTTTTCCGAACTCACTGACCTCATGGCTTTATGCCAACTTTAGTAAGATGAAGAAAGTTAATTAACTTTAATATGTGAATTTAATAATTTGAATAAACTTGATATGGGTTTTTAAATGTGTGCATGAACGAAAGTCGGTTTTATACCTAAATGTAAAATTGTGGAATTTTTCCTTATGCTGTGCCGTTATGGCTTTATGCCAACTTTAGTAAGATGAAGAAAGTTAATTAACTTTAATATGTGAAGCTAATGATTGGAATCAACTTGATATGGGTTTTCAAATGTGTACATGCTAGAAAGTCGGTTTTATACCTAAATGTAAAATTGTGGAATTTTTCCAAATGCACTGCCGTTATGGTCTTTTGTCAACTTTAGTAAAATGAAGAAAGTTAATTTACTTTAATATGTGAATTTAATAATTTGAATAAACTTGATATGGGTTTTCAAATGTGTACATGCTAGAAAGTCGGTTTTATACCTAAATGTAAAATTGTGGAATTTTTCCAAGCGCACTGACCTTATGGCTTTATGCCAACTTTAGAAAGATGAAGAAAGTTAATTAACTGTAATATGTTAAGCTAATGATTTGAAGCAACTTGATAAGGATTTCTAAATGTGTACATGCCAGAAAATCAGTTTTATAACTAAATGTAAAATTGTGGAATTTTTCCAAACGCACTACTCTTATGGCTTTATGCCAACTTTAGTAAAATGAAGAAAGTTAATTAACTTTAATATGTGAATTTAATAATTTGAATAAACTTGATATGGGTTTTCAAATGTGTACATGCTAGAAAGTCGGTTTTATACCTAAATGTAAAATTGTGGAATTTTTCCAAACGCACTACCCTTATGGCTTTATGCCAACTTTAGTAAGTTGAAGAAAGAAAATTAGCTCTAATATGTGAATTTAATAATTTGAAGCAACTAGATAAGGATTTCTAAATGTGTTCATGCCAGAAAGTCGGTTTTATAACTAAGTGTAAAATTATGGAATTTTTTCCAAATGCACTGCCGTTATGGTCTTATGACAACTTGAGTTAGATGGTGAGGGTTAAATAACTTTAATATGTTAAGCTAATGACTTGAAGCAACTTGATATGGATTTCGAAGTGTGTACATTAAAGAAAGTCGGTTTTATACCTTAATGTAAAATTATGGAATTTTTTCCAAATGCACTGCCGTTTTGGCTTTATGCCAACTTGAGTAAGTTGGTGAGGGTAAGTTTACTTTAATATGTTAAGTTAATGATTTGAGGCAACTTGATATGGATTTTTAAATGTTTAAATGCAGGAAAATCGGTTTTGTACCTAAATGTAAAATTGTGGAATTTTTCCAAATGCTGTGCCGTTATGGTCTTAGGTTAACTTGAGTACTATGGTGCGGGTTAATTAACTTTAATATGTTAAGCTAATGATTTGAAGCAACTTGATATGGATTTCTAAATGTGTACATGCCAGAAAATCGGTTTTATAACTAAATGTAAAATTGTGGATTTTTTCCAAACGCACTACCCTTATGGCTTTATACGAACTTAAGTGATATGAAAAAAGTTAATTAAATTTAATATGTGAAGCTAAGGATTTGGAGCAACTTGATGTGGATTTCTAAATGTGTACATGCACGAAACTCGGTTTTATACTTAAATGTAAAATTGTGGAATTTTTTCCAAATGCACTGCCGTTATGGTCTTATGTCAACTTGAGTAATATGGTGAGGGTAAATATACTTTAATATGTTAAGTTAATGATTTGCGGCAACTTGATATGGACTTCTAAATATTTACATGCAAGAAAATCGATTTTATACCTAAATGTGAAATTGTGGAATTTTTCCGGATTTTTCCGGTGGAATTTTTTTTTTTTATGATGAAGAAAGTTCATTAGCTTTAATATGTGAATTTAATAATTTGAGGCAACTTGATATGGATTTCTAAATGTGTGCATGCAAGAAAGTCGGTTTTATACCTAAATGTAAAATTGTGGAATTTTCCAAACGCACTACCCTTATGGCTTTATGCCAACTTTAGTAAGATGAAAAAAGTAAATTAACTTTAATATGTGAAGCTAATGATTTGAAGCAACTTGATAAGGATTTCTAAATGTGTTCATGCCAGAAAATCGGTTTTATACCTATATGTAAAATTGTGGAATTTTTCCAAGTGCTCTGCCGTTATGGCTTTATGCGAACTTTGGTAAGATGAAGAAAGTTAATTAACTTTAATATGTGAGTTTTATAATTTGAATAAACTTGATATGGATTTTTAAATGTGTAGATGCAAGAAAGTCGGTTTTATACCTAAATGTAAAATTATGGAATTTTTTCTAAATGCACTGCCGTTATGGTCTTATGTCAACTAGAGTAATCGGTTTCATACCTAAATGTAAAATTGTGGAATTTTTCCAAATGCACTGCCGTTATGGCCTTATCCAACATTAGAAAGATTTTATACATAAGTGTAAAACTGCGGAATTTTTCCAAATGCTCTAAAGTTATGGCTTTATGCCAACTTTAGTAAGATGAAGAATGTTAATTAACGTTAATTAACTTTAATGTGTGAATTTGATATTTTGAATCAACTTGATATGGATTTTTAAATGTGTACGTGCCAGAAATTCGTTTTTATACCTAAATGAAAAATTGTGGAATTTTTCCAAATGCACTGCCCTTATGGCTTTGTGCCAACTTTAGTAAGATGATGAAGGTTATTTGACTTTAATATGTTAAGCTAATGATTTGAAGCAACTTGATATGGGTTTGTAAATGTTGAAATGCAGGAAAATCGGTTTTATACCTAAATGTAAAATTATGGAATTTTTCCAAATGCACTGCCGTTATGGCTTTATGCCAACTTTAGTAAGATGAAGAAAGTTAATTAACTTTAATATGTGAAGCTAATGATTTGAATCAACTTGATTTGGATTTCTAAGTGTGTACATGCCAGAAAATTGGTTTTATACCTAAATGAAAAATTGCGGAATTTTTCCAAATGCACTGCCGTTATGGTCTTATGTCACCTTGAGAAAGATGGTGAGGGTTAATTAATTAACTTAAATATGTGAAGCTAATGATTTGAATCAACTTAATATGGATTTCTAAATGTGTACATGCCAGAAATTCGGTTTTATACCTAAATTGTGGAATTTTTCCAAATGCATTGCCGTTTTTGCTTTATGCGAACTTCTGTAAGATGACGAAGGTTAGTTAACTTTAATATGTTAAGCTAATGATTTGAAGCAACTCGATATGGATTGCTAAATGTTTAAATGCAGGAAAATCAGTTTTATACCTAAATGTAAAATTGTGGAATTTTTCCAAATGCTCTGCCGTTATGGCTTTATACCAACTTTAGTAAGATGAAGTAAGGTAATTAACTTTAATATGTGAATTTAATAATCTGAAACAACTTGATATGGATTTCTAAATGTTTAGGTGCAAGAAAGTCGGTTTTATACCTAAATGTAAAATTGTGGAATTTTTCCAAACGTACTACCGTTATGGCTTTGTGCCAACTTTAGTAAGAGGGAAAAAGTTAATTAACTTTAATACGTGAAGCTAATGGTTTCCAGCAACTTGATATGGATTTCTAAATGTGTACATGCCAGAAAATCAGTTTTATACCTAAATGTAAAATTATAGAATTTTCCAAATGCACTGCCATTTTGGCTTTATGCCAACTTCTGTAAGATGAAGAAAAATAATTAACTTTAATATGTGAATTTAATAATTTGAGACAACTTGATATGGATTTCTAAATGTGTACATGCACGAAACTCGGTTTTATACCTAAATGAAAAATTGTGGAATCTTTTCCAAATGCACTGCCGTTATGTTCTTATGTCAACTTGAGTAAGATGGTGAGGGTTAATTGATTAACTTTAATATGTGAAGCTAATGATTTGAAGCAACTTGATATAGATTTGTTAATGTGTACATGTCAGAATATCGGTTTCATACCTAAGTGTAAAATTGTGGAATTTTTCCAATTGCACTTCCGTTATGACTTTATGGTAACTTTAGTAAGAGGAGGAAAGTCAATTAACTTAAGAATGTGAAGCTAATGATTTGAAGCAACTTGATTTAGATTTCTAAATGTGTACATGCCAGAAATTCGGGTTTATACCTAAATGAAAAATTGTGGAATTTTTCCAAATGCACCGCCGTTTTTGCTTTATGCGAACTTCTGTAAGGTTAGTTAACTTGAATATGTGAATTTAATAATTTGAAGCAACTTGAAATGGATTTCTAAACGTGTACATGCAAGTAAGTCGGTTTTATACCTAAATGTAAAATTATGGAATTTTTCCAAATGCACTGCCGGTTTGGCTTTATGCCAACTTTAGTAAGATGAAGAAAGTTAATTAACTTTAATATGTGAAGCTAATGATTTGAATCAACTGGATATGGATTTCTAAATGTGTTCATGCCAGAAAATCGGTTTTATACCTAAATGTAAAATTGTGGAATTTTTCCAAGTGCTCTGCCGTTATGGCTTTATGCGAACTTCTGTAAGGTTAATTAACTTTAATATGTGAATTTAATAATTTGAAGCAACTTGATATGGATTTCTAAATGTGTACATGCCAGAAAATCGGTTTTATACCTAAATGAAAAATTGCGGAATTTTTCCAAACGCACTACCCTTATGGATTTATGCCAACTTTAGTAAGATGAAGAAAGTATATTAACTTTAATATGTGAAGCTAATGATTTGAAGCAACTTGATAAGGATTTCTAAATGTGTTCATGCCAGAAAATCGGTTTTATACCTAAATGTAAAATTGTGGAATTTTTCCAAGTGCTCTGCCGTTATGGCTTTATGCGAACTTTGGTAAGATGAAGAAAGTTAATTAACTTTAATATGTGAGTTTTAAAATTTGAATAAACTTGATATGGATTTTTAAATGTGTAGATGCAAGAAAGTCGGTTTTATACCTAAATGTAAAATTATGGAATTTTTTCTAAATGCACTGCCGTTAGGGTCTTATGTCAACTAGAGTAATCGGTTTCATACCTAAATGTAAAATTGTGGAACTTTTCCAAATGCACTGCCGTTATGGCCTTATCCAACATTAGAAAGATTTTATACATAAATGTAAAACTGCGGAATTTTTCCAAATGCTCTACCGTTATGGCTTTTTGCCAACTTTAGTAAGATGAAGAATGTTTATTAACGTTAATTAACTTTAATGTGTGAATTTGATAATTTGAATCAACTTGATATGGATTTTTAAATGTGTACGTGCCAGAAATTCGTTTTTATACCTAAATGAAAAATTGTGGAATTTTTCCAAATGCACTGCCCTTATGGCTTTGTGCCAACTTTAGTAAGATGACGAAGGTTATTTGACTTTAATATGTTAAGCTAATGATTTGAAGCAACTTGATATGGGTTTGTAAATGTTGAAATGCAGGAAAATCGGTTTTATACCTAAATGTAAAATTATGGAATTTTTCCAAATGCACTGCCGTTATGGCTTTATGCCAACTTTAGTAAGATGAAGAAAGTTAATTAACTTTAATATGTGAAGCTAATGATTTGAATAAACTTGATATGGATTTCTAAATGTGTACATGCCAGAAAATCGGTTTTATACCTAAATGAAAATTTGCGGAATTTTTCCAAATGCACTTATGGTCTTATGTCAACTTGAGAAAGGTGGTGAGGGTTAATTAATTAACTTTAATATGTGAAGCTAATGATTTAAATCAATTTAATATGGATTTCTAAATATGTACACGCCAGAAATTCGGTTTTATACCCAAATGAAAAATTGTGGAATTTTTCCAAGTGCTCTGCCGTTATGGCTTTATGCGAACTTTGGTAAGATGAAGAAAGTTAATTAACTTTAATATGTGAGTTTTAGAATTTGAATAAACTTGATATGGATTTTTAAATGTGTAGATGCAAGAAAGTCGGTTTTATACCTAAATGTAAAATTATGGAATTTTTTCTAAATGCACTGCCGTTATGGTCTTATGTCAACTAGAGTAATCGGTTTCATACCTAAATGTAAAATTGTGGAATTTTTCCAAATGCACTGCCGTTATGGCCTTATCCAACATTAGAAAGATTTTATACATAAGTGTAAAACTGCGGAATTTTTCCAAATGCTCTAAAGTTATGGCTTTATGCCAACTTTAGTAAGATGAAGAATGTTAATTAACGTTAATTAACTTTAATGTGTGAATTTGATATTTTGAATCAACTTGATATGGATTTTTAAATGTGTACGTGCCAGAAATTCGTTTTTATACCTAAATGAAAAATTGTGGAATTTTTCCAAATGCACTGCCCTTATGGCTTTGTGCCAACTTTAGTAAGATGATGAAGGTTATTTGACTTTAATATGTTAAGCTAATGATTTGAAGCAACTTGATATGGGTTTGTAAATGTTGAAATGCAGGAAAATCGGTTTTATACCTAAATGTAAAATTATGGAATTTTTCCAAATGCACTGCCGTTATGGCTTTATGCCAACTTTAGTAAGATGAAGAAAGTTAATCAACTTTAATATGTGAAGCTAATGATTTGAATCAACTCGATATGGATAGCTAAATGTTTAAATGCAGGAAAATCGATTTTATACCCAAATGTAAAATTATGGACTTTTTCCAAATGCTCTGCCATTTTGGCTTTTTGCCAACTTCTGTAAGATGCAGAAAGTTAATTAACTTTAATATGTGAATTTAATAATTTGAAGCAACTTGATATGGATTTCTAAATGTGTACTTGCCAGAAAGTAGGTTTTATTCTAAATGAAAAATTAAGGATTTTTTCCATATGCACTGCCGTATCTTATGTCAACTTGAGTAAGATCTTGAGGGTCAATAATTAACTTCAATATGTGAAGCTATTGATTTGAATCAGCTCGATATGGATTGCTAAATGCATAAATGAAGGAAAATTGGTTTTATACCTAAATGTAAAATTGTGGAATTTTTCCAAATGCTCTGCCGTTTTGGCTTTATGCCAACTTCTGTAAGATGAAGAAAGTTAATTAACTTTAATATGTGAATTTAATAATTTGAATCAACTTGATATGGATTTTTAAATGTGTACATGCATGAAAGTCGGTTTTATTCCTAATAGAAAAGTTATGGATTTTTTTCCAAATTCACTGCCGTATCTTATGTCAACTTGAGTAAGATGGTGAGGGTTAATTAATTAACTTTAATATGTGAAGCTAATGATTTGAAGCAACTTGATATGGATTTCTAAATGTGTACATGCAAGAAAATCGGTTTTATACCTAAATGTAAAATTGTGGAATTTTTCCAAATGCACTGCCGTTATGGCTTTATGCCAACTTGAGTAAAATGAAGAAAGTTAATTAACTTTAATATGTGACATTAATGGTTTAAATAAACTCGATATGGATTGCTAAATATTTAAATGCAGGAAAATCGGTTTTATACCTAAATGTAAAATTGTGGAGTTTTTTCCAAATGCACTGCCGTTATGGTCTTTTGTCAACTTGAGTAAGATGGTGAGGGTTAGTTAACTTTAATATGTGAAGCCAATGATTTGAAGAAACTTGATATGGATTTCTGAATGTGTACATGCAGGAAAGTCGGTTTTATACCTAAATGTAAAATTATGGAATTTTTCCAAATGCACTGCCGTTATGGCTTTATGCCAACTTTAGTAAGATGAAGAAAGTTAATTAACTTTAATATGTGAAGCTAATGATTTGAATCAACTTGATATGGATTGCTAAATGTTAAATGCAGGAAAATCGGTTTTATACCTAAATGTAAAATTGTGGAATTTTTCCAAATGCACTGCCGTTTGGCTTTATGCCAACTTCTGTAAGATGAAGAAAGTTAATTAACTTTAATATGTGAATTTAATAATTTGAGACAACTTGATATGGATTTCTAAATGTGTACATGCACGAAACTCGGTTTTATACCTAAATGTAAAATTGTGGAATTTTTTCCAAATGCACTGCCGTACTAATGTAAAATTATGGAATTTTTCCAAATGCACTGCCGTTATGGCTTTATGCCAACTTTAGTAAGATGAAGAAAGTTAATTAACTTTAATATGTGAAGCTAATGATTTGAATCAACTTGATATGGATTTCTAAATGTGTACATGCCAGAAAATCGGTTTTATACCTAAATGAAAAATTGCGGAATTTTTCCAAGTGCACTGCCATTTTGGCTTTATGCCGACTTCTGTAAGATGAAGAAAGTTAATTAACTTTAATATGTGAATTTAATAATTTGAATCAACTTGATATGGATTTCTAAATGTGTTCATGCCAGAAATTCGGTTTTATACCTAAATGAAAAATTGTGGAATTTTTCCAAATGCACTGCCGTTTTTGCTTTATGCGAACTTCTATAAGCTGACGAAGGTTAGTTAACTTTAATATGTTAAGATAATGATTTGAAGCAACTCGATATGGATTGCTAAATATTTAAATGCAGGAAAATCGGTTTTATACCTAAATGTAAAATTGTGGAATTTTTATAAATGCTCTGCCGTTATTGCTTTATGCCAACTTAAGTAAGATTGTGAGGGTTAATTAACTTCAATATGTGAAGCTATTGATTTGAATCAACTCGATATGGACAGCTAAATGTTTAAATGCAGGAAAATCGATTTTATACCCAAATGTAAGATTGTGGAACTTTTCCAAATGCTCTGCTATTTTGGCTTTTTGCCAACTTCTGTAAGATGAAGAAAGTTAATTAACTTTAATATGTGAATTTAATAATTTGAAAAAACTTGATATGGATTTCTAAATGTGTACATGCAAGAAAGTGGGTTTTATTCTAAATGAAAAATTATGGATTTTTTCCATATGGACTGCCGTATCTTATGTCAACTTGAGTAAGATGGTGAGGGTCAGTTAATTAACTTCAATATGTGAAGCTATTGATTTGAATCAACTCGATATGGATTGCTAAATGTTTAAATGCTGGAAAATTGGTTTTATACCCAAATGTAAAATTGTGGAATTTTTCCAAATGCTCTGCCATTATGGCTTTATGCCAACTTTAGTAAGATGAAGAAAGTTAATTAACTTTAATATGTGACATTAATGGTTTGAATAAACTCGATATGGATTGCTAAATGTTTAAATGCAGGAAAATCGGTTTTATACCCAAATGTAAAATTGTGGAATTTTTCCAAATGCACTGCCGTTTTTGCTTTATGCCAATTTTAGTAAGATGAAGAAAGTTAATTAACTTTAATATGTGAATTTAATAATTTGAATCAACTTGATATGGATTTTTAAATGTGTTCATGCAAAAAAGTCGGTTTTATACCTAAATGTAAAATTATGGACTTTTTTCCAAATGCACTGCCGTTTTGGCTTTATGCCAATTTTAGTAAGATGAAGAAAGTTAATTAACTTTAATATGTGAATTCAATAATTTTGTTTATGCGACATCCGATCGTGCGATATTTCATCCTCGCAACACTCATCCCACAACGCAACTTTCATCCTCGCAACACTCATCCCACAACGCAACTTTCATCCCGCAACACGACATTCATCATACACAACATACAGCATCACACCACGCAACCCCACGCACCGTACACCACCATACCACAACATACATCGTTCTCACAACCCAACTGAGTAAAAAAGGATTGGCCAGATCGGGGCGGCACCCAGTCGATTTTTACGCCCGAAGACTTAGCACGCGTCTCGCCAGCTCTTGTTTCCCTTTTCGTCGAAATTGTGCCCAAACTCTGAAGAAATTCAGTTCGGTCGTGTGTGGTTGTGCACTGGCAGCAATAGCAGTGAAGAATAAATAATACAAATAAAACATATATCTATTGTTGAAGTTACCTGAAAATTACAATAAAACCTATGCATATATTGTACATACGTAGTTAATACGAAAATAAAACATTGTGAATACGAAAGTGTCAACCTGGTGAAGTTTCCCCCGAAACGAAAAATATACGTGAATTGAATTGTGACATTTTTATCTTTAAATTATAAATTTTTGCAATTAAGCGCAAACAAAAGGGGATCTATAATCCAAGGCACACGTAAGTATACCCTGTACAACTAAGTGCAAAGAACAAATGGTCCTTCGAGCCTTTCCGAAAGGCACCTAAGTTAAACACCACAAACAAAAAATAGAAAATTAAAGATTAAAAGATAAAAAGAAAAAGTAAAAGTGCAAAAAAAAAAAAAAAAAATTTGCGGGCATACATATTTTTAAATACATAAACGGGCGCGTTATAACATAAAACAAAGGTTTATAACCTCAATTATACAAAATACATAAACGGGCGCGATATAAGTAATACAAATAACTAACTAAAGAAAGTAAGTAATACAAGTGTAAGAATAAAAATACTAAAAAGTTCTGTGAAAAGAAAACGAAGTACACATGTACATATACATACATATAAAGTACATAGCACATATATAACTAGAGTGCAGTGCAGTGAAAAAAAAAAAAAACAAGTAAGGAAGGGCTAAGTTCGGGTGTCACCGAATATTTTATACTCTCGCATGGTAAAGTGATAATCGAGATTTCATTATCCGTCATTTAAATATTTTTGAAATACCGTATTTTTGTAAAGTTTTATTCCGCTATCATCATTGGTTCCTAATGTTTATACTCGTATTATACAGAGAAGGCATCAGATGGAATTCAAAATAGCTTTATATTGGAAGAAGGCGTGGTTGTGAACTGATTTCACCCATATTTCGTACATGTCATCAGGGTGTTAAGAAAATATTATATACCGAATTTCATTGAAATCGGTCTAGTAGTTCCTGAGATATGGTTCTTGGTCCATAAGTGGGCGGCGCCACGCCCATTTTCAATTTTTAAAAAAAGCCTGGGTGCAGCTTCCTTCTGCCGCTTCTTCCGTAAAATTTAGTGTTTCTGACGTTTTTTATGAGTCGGTTAACGCACTTTTAGTGATTTTCAACATAACCTTTGTATAAGAGGTGGGCGTGGTTATTATCCGATTTCTTCCATTTTTGAACTGTATATTGAAATGCCTGAAAAAAACGGCTCTGTAGAGTTTGGTTGGCATAGCTATAGTAGTTTCCGAGATATGTAGAAAAAACTTAGTAGGGGGCGGGGCCACGCCCACTTTTTCAAAACAATTGCGTCCAAATATGCCCCTCTCTAATGCGATCCCTTGTGCCAAATTTCACTTTAATATCTTTATTTATGGCTTAGTTATGACACTTTATAGGTTTTCGGTTTCCGCCATTTTGTGGGCGTGGCAGTGGGCCGATTTTGCCCATCTTCGAATTTAACCTTCTTATGGAGCCAAGGAATAGGTGTACCAAGTTTCATCATGATATCTCAATTTTTGCTCAAGTTACAGCTTGCACGGACGGACGGACAGACGGACGGACAGTCGGACGGACGGACAGTCGGACGGACGGACAGATAGACATCCGGATTTTGACTCTACTCGTCGCCCTGATCACTTTGGTATATATAACCCTATATCTGACTCTTTTAGTTCTAGGACTTACAAACAACCGTTATGTGAACAAAACTATAATACTCTCGTTAGCAACATTGTTGCGAGAGTATAAAAAACAACGAAAATTTCGTACATACATACATATGTACGTGCAAAAACCCAAACACATTTGGCGAAGCAGACAAGGATTTCAAGCAACGTGGGAAGAGAGGAGAATACAAACTCAACACAAAATACATCAGAGAAGAAATAAAAACCAAAAAGAGGAAAACGACTAAGGAGGACACAAAGTATTGCCCAAAAACCCTTGACGGAAGAAAAAGTGAGTCCATTCCAATTTGATTTTTTATAAAATTATGTATGCGCATATGTATGCTTGATATACAGTTGAAGCTGTAAGACGGCATACAGCTATTTAGAAATAACCCAACTGTGCTTTACGAAAAATCGGTTAGACAGTTCGGTATATACATATGTATGTATAGGTACCGAAATAATTGAAAAAATTGCGGTACCTGCCTATCGCTTATTTTGTGTTTGCAAACACACTGTAATTTTCCAAAATCAAAAAAAAAAAAAAAATTTTGCTTTCAAAGTCAAGTATTATTACTTGCATGTTCTGGTGATACCCCTTGGGCTAAAAAAGCAACAAGCAGGATCGCCTATAATAAATAAGCAAAGGCGAGCAAAAAAGAACATGCAAATACATACATATGTACAAAAATAAGTAAAGGTACTCGATCGTGTAAGAGATACATACATACATATGGGCATATACATACATACAAAAATTTATGGGCAATCGAACTTTCCGCGCCAAATTTTATATGCCGTAATTAAAATACATATATTCATGGACATATGGTACATATGTATGTACATAAATCAACTGTAAAAATTTTTTGAAAAACTGTTGTTACATAACTACCTGCCTTCAAGCTTACTTCGTGTCTCCAAACACACTACAAAAAAAAAAAAAAATTTTCAAAGTCAAGTATTCTTACTTGCAAGTTCTGGTGATACCCCTTGTGCTAACAAAGCAACAAGCAGGATCGCTTTAAAAATAAGCAAAGGCAGAAGAAAAAAAAAAATATATAACAACAACATAACAGTGGATATTTGTGTATGTACATATGTATACATATGTATATCGCGATCTAACTACGTATTTCTCGGTTATCTCTCTTACGTTTTCTCTCGGCCTTAATATATACCAACATACCAATATAAAGGCTACAAATACATACGTACGTACATACAAGTAATAATATATATAATATATTTATTACGAAGGTCAACGAACTTAAACAAAAAAACAAAAAAAGAGGAAAGGCGTAAAAACGGAACATAGAAAAATCGTCAAATTATATGTACATGGAGGATATCCATATTCAAACATTGGAAAAAAAAACAAAAAAAGGAAAAAACACACATTTTTACGTATGCGCATTCTTACATATATACCTGTTTATAGTATATACATACATACGTGCATACATCGTATAATTGTCGAAATTTCTTTTTCACGCTCCTTTCGACTAACGTATGCAGATTAACGAAACATTTGCATACATACTTGCTTACTTGAATATTAACATATTCACAAACATATAAAAATTTTTATACTTATTCAGTATTATTATTCCATTTCCCTATATTGCACATTCGTATTATATAAATACATATGAATGTACATATGTATGTGACAAGGGTACGAAACTACAAGGAAAACGAAAGCACAAACAAACATTAAGCATAACTATATGCATATAAATATATACATACATACGTTTATTTTTGCGTCATTATTAATTTCTTTCCTTTTGCGTTCTTATCTCCAAAGATAGACGTACTAAGGAATAATATACAAATTAATCGCGAGTATATCGCAGATACTTTTAACCAATACACGGTAACAAAAAAAAAATAAAATAAAATAATTATATACAAATATTTTTTGATTTTACTATTTATGCGGTGAATACGTGTTCGGAAATTTATATATGTAATTCAATTAATTAATAATAAAAGATTCAATTCTATTATTCTTCTCATTTTTAATTACACATTTGCTCCTATTACCAATTTTTTAATTGTATCTTAAAGCAAAACAATTTTAAGCTCAAAGCTTACACTTTAATTCTATAAATGCAATCAGATAAATCGAAAGAACACCTCAATTATTAGAAATTCCGAAAATGGCTGATGATGACAAGTCACAAAGCACACCTGCAGAAGCTACACGCTCAAAGCAGGGTGCCAAACAAAAAAGAACCAAAGATAATTTAGTGTCAAGGTTCATAACTGAAAGTGACAGTTTTGTTAGATACTGCACAAGATTCACTGCTTCCCCAATTAATGATAACACAGAATCGGTTCTAAATCTAAAAATTCAAAGCATAGATAGCATATGGGCACGCCTTCTGGCAGCATACGATACAGTGCTAGATACTGACGATGCTGAACTCCCAGAAAACATAAACGCTTCGGCGTCAGCTAAATATGAAAACTGCCTCGAACAATATGAAATTACGAAGGCAATGATATTGGACCAAATAAATTTATTAAGGCCATGCAGAGCTACTACTCCTCCTCCGGGAGTAGGTACGACTCAAAAAGAAGAAATAGATACAGGTATATTCTTGAAAGTGCCAGCTTGTGATACTGAAGTTTTTCACGGAGGTTATGAGCAGTGGCCGTCCTTCCGGGACATGTTTACTGCCGTATACATTAACCATCCCAAACTTTCACGAGCTCAAAAGTTGTACCATCTCAGGTACAAAACAAAAGGGGAAGCTGGCAGTATCGTCAAGCGTTTCGCTTTAAATGACGAAAACTTTAATCTGGCTTGGGAAGCACTGGTCGAAAGATACGAAAATGAAAGAGTATTGGTAGACAACCAAATAACAATCTTAATGAATTTACCAAAAATTCAACAAGAAACCAGCCAAGAGTTTCAAAAACTATACTCGACAGTGACTAATTGTTTATCTGTGTTAGAAACACAAAAGATTTCCACAGAATCGTGGGACCCTATCCTAGTAAACATTTGTGCAGCAACACTGCCTGATGCTGCTTTGCTACGATGGGAACAATCACTAGTGGCAAGAAAGAAATCGCCAAAATGGCATCAAATGAAAGACTTCTTAACAACTCAGTACGAAATAGCTGAACGAGTTGACAAAAAAACAGTCAAACAAGAAATAATCAAAATGAGTCGAATAAAAACTTTTTTAAACCCCAAGCCAGCAATAATACACAATATAATAGGCACGCTAATAGAAGCCAAACATTTGTGACAAACCAAACCAACAAATGGCAACCATTGTGTGAAATATGTAAAGGAGGTCACAATATAAGATCTTGCGAGAAATTTAAAAAATTATCCGTTTCTGACAGAAACAATCTTGTCAGACAGCATAAACTTTGCATCAACTGTCTGTCGAATGCTCATACGACAAAAGACTGTGAAAGCAAATTTAGTTGTGTGTACTGTCAACGAAGACATCACTCATTGCTTCAAAATTTTCAAAATATGAAGAAAAATCAATTTCATAAAACCACCGGGTTAGTCACTACAACCAAAAGTGATAATCCCGAAATCTTAAACCCCGAAAAAAGGGAAGAACAACCATGTTGCTCTAAAGCAGCAAAAATTCAAGCTCTTCATTCAGAGAATGAAAGCAAAATTCTTTTACCCACTGCGGTCATCGCTATTGAACATAGAGGAGAATTATTCAAATTAAGAGCATTAATAGATCAAGGTCCTCAAAGATCCTTTATATCATCTAAAGCTCAAAATTGGCTAAAATTGCCTGTCAAAAATTCAAATTTCCAAATTTCAGGAATGGGCGGAAGAATTATCCAAAATTCGAACAAAATATGCCCAATTACCATAGTGTCTCCAAATGCGGATATTAGAATAGATGCGCAAGCCATCGTTCTACCGCAACTTACAAATTTGCTTCCAAGCTGTGAAGTAAATAAAAAGCAATGGGAAAAATGCTCATATCTCAAATTAGCAGACCCCAACTGCCATACCCCATCACAAATCGATGTGTTATTAGGTAGTGACTTAATACCTCAAATAATTCTTGAAGGTATAGAAAAAATATCCAATAAATTGTTAGCCCAAAATACAATCTTTGGGTGGATATTAAGTGGCCAAGTCACAGAAAAAATTAATTCTTTTACAACTGAAGTTGAAAATATTTCAAACGAATATTTAAATAATGAACTCAAAAAATTCTGGGAAGTAGAAGAATTACCTCAGACTACTCAACTTTCAGAAGAAGATCAGGCATGCGAAGCCTATTACAAGTCCACAACAACAAGAAACGAACATGGTCGTTATGTTGTGCGACTACCATTCAAACCAACTTTTCCTGAAACCATAGCTCTAGGCCACTCTAGAATATCAGCAGTCCAGCAATTTCTAAGCCTGGAAAAAAGCCTGATGAAAAAAAGTGAGCTTAAATCAGCATATGATAATGTGATGGACGAATATCTTGACCTCAATCATATGGAAGAAGCTGTACCATATGAAAAAGTATCTAAAGGTAGATATTTATCTTTTTATCTGCCACATCATGGGGTAATAAGACCTGATAAAATTACAACAAAGGTACGAGTGGTTTTCAATGCCTCAAAGTGTACGAGCTCAGGAAAATCACTCAATGATGTACTATACACAGGGCCAACATTACAACCTGATCTCATGTTGCTAATTCTAAATTGGCGCATGTTTAAATACGTTTTCAATGGGGATGTAGAAAAAATGTACAGACAAATTCTAGTACATGAAGATGACCAAGATTTCCAGCGTATAGTCTTCCGCAAATCAAGTAATAGTCCAATCAGCGACTATAAACTTAAAACTGTCACCTTTGGCATCAATTGCGCACCCTATTTGGCGATCAGGACTCTGCATGAAGTGGCAAAAACAAATGCAACAAATTTGCCTTTAGCATCTTCTGTGTTGCAAACACAAACATACGTGGACGACATTCTATCAGGCAGCCACAGTATCGCATTAGCATGCGAATCACTATCGCAAGTGATCAAAGCATTAAATTCAGCAGGTTTTCCTCTAAAGAAAATTACTTCAAATCACCCGGATATAATAAAAGACATTAAAAAAGAAGACTTATTAGATACAGACTTCCTTAAATTTGAAAAGGCTAGTACAACTAAAACTCTAGGAATTCAATGGAATGCGATAACAGATCAATTCTCATATACAATTGAGTCAATATCTGCAATGTCCGCCATTACAAAACGCCAAATACTTTCCTCGGTGGCAAATTTTTCGACCCCGCAGGATGGCTTTCGCCAATAATGATTCAAGCAAAAATCCTCATTCAAGAATTGTGGCAAGATGGCACTGAATGGGATGAACAGGTAAAACCTTTACGTTTAGCGAAATGGGTTCAATTTGCTAACAATTTACATACTATATCTGAAATTCGAATCCCTCGATGGGTAAATTTCACTCCTAACATTAACGCAGAATTACACGGTTTCTGTGATGCATCTGATAAGGCATATTGCGCAACAGTGTACGTACGCACTCAGTACGATAATAAAATATCCCGCCGGAAAGTCGGAAAATTGAAAATTTTCATATCACTCCAGAAGAGGATGATATTCTCCACCGATTTTCGTCATTTGCTAGAGCACTAAGAGTAGTCGCTTACATGCACAAATTCATTCAAAGACTTAAACTAAAAATGAAAGGAGCACCAAATAATCCTTGCGTACAACTAACGCATTCCGACTTGCAACATGCCAAGGTCAGTCTAATATTATATACACAAACTCGCTATTTCAGCAAAGAGAAATCAAAGTTGCTCGAAAAGCGACCTCTCGAAAAGGGAAGCTCACTTCTCGTCTTAAATCCATTCTTGGATTCTAAGGGATTAATAAGGGCAAATGGAAGATTGGCGAACTCCAGCCTTAGTTATAACGAACGACATCCCATCATTATTCCTGAGAAATCCCGGTTTACTCATTTATTCTTAATATACCTTCACCAGCTTACACTACATGGTGAGCATCGCTTGATGCAGCAAATGGTCCGACAAGAATTTTATATACCGCGACTAAAGCCACAACTTAAAAAGACGATTTTTATGTGTAAACAATGTACCTTGTACAAACATAAAATGCGCACGCAGATCATGGCAGCTTTACCACCTGAACGCTGCAATTATGCTCTACCTTTTACTATTACTGGGGTTGATTTTGCTGGACCTTTCCAGATAAAGGCCTCAATGTTAAGATCATCTACATTTAGAAAAGGGTATGTGGCTGTTTTTGTATGTTTTACGACAAAGGCAGTACACCTCGAGCTTTGTTCAGATCTAACAACTGCGGCTTTCCTCGCAGCATTCGCACGCTTTGTCGGACGACGCGGATTTCCCTCAAAGATTATGAGCGACAATGGGAAAAATTTTATCGGAGCTCAAAGAGCCACCGAAAAGGAGTTCATAAACTTTATGAAAGAAGTTTCCCCTGAAATAGTTAAAAAATATGCACCTCAAGGGATCGATTGGCAGTTTATACCTCCATATTCTCCACACATGGGTGGACTTTGGGAATCAGCAGTCAAAAGCTTTAAGTCCCATTTAAAGAAAACGGCTGGTAATCATAAATTTAATTATGAGGAGTTTACTACATTACTCACTCGTATCGAAGCCGTATTAAATTCAAGACCTATATCACCACTCTCGCAAGATCCCTCCGATTTCACAGCTCTTACACCTGGACACTTCCTCAGAGGAGCTCCTCTTCTCGCCATACCTGAGACAGAAGGAGACTCCCTCACTTTAATAAATCGATGGGAAAGAATCAAGATTCTCCATCATGAATTCAGCCACAGATGGAAGGAGGACTATCTTAAAGATCTCCATAAGAGATATCGATGGAAAACGATCCAGAAGGAACCCAGTACAGGCGAATGCGTCATCATACAGGACGAATGCCTTCCCCCAACCGAATGGCGACTAGGTCGCATTGAAAAGGTACATCGGGGACGTGATGGTCATATAAGAGTAGTAGATGTGCGAACACAAACTGGTCTACTAACTCGACCATTAGTGAAATTGTGTTTTCTTCCAAATACCGAAGAACCGATTACCGAAAACAAGCGAACACAAACGCATACATAGAATCAAACAATAACTAATTAAAAATACACCGTTTTACAATCCGTACGTACAAACCAAACGCATAATGAACGCGGTTAATACTAAGCAATAAAATCCATATATATAATATATAATACATAAATATATATATCTATATATACACACATATATAATGAGTAGCATGTTTCATACTACTAGCCAAACCATATTTAATATACATATTCCTATTCCAATAGAAATGGACATAGAAGACAGCCAACTTACTCCCAAAACTGTGAGATCCGCCATTGCTGCACCTAGAGCATCAGCGCCACCCATCGCCGCACCAAGGACACGAAGAGTCTTGAGTCCGCCAAGGCAATCATCTGTTGCAACACCCAGGGATGCGTTAGAAGATCCATTCGGAGAGACCTTGCCTCCACGATGCAGCTTATGCCATCGGCCCCACGTGCTGAAGAGGTGCACTATCTTCAAAAGCATGAAGCCAGCTCAGCGCCAACAGATCGCTCGCGCACACGGCCATTGCATGAATTGCTTGGGAGACTCCCACACCACATTCGAATGTCCAACCGACGGGTCATGCCAATACTGTCAACGCCCTCATCATACCCTGTTTCATCGATTCCCTCGTCGAGTCAATCCGCCAGCAATCCACACCAATAACAGACACAGACAACACGAGGATCCTGTCCTGCGCCGAAGAGGGCACCATTCCAGACGCACCAGGGGAGCGCACTCACGACCACCTGCACCAACCTACGGTCATCGTAATTCACAACGCAAACCAACGGGACTGAACGCCGTAGTGAGCACCCTGCAACGGTTGCAAAGACTTCTAGGCGATTAATCCGCCTAGGGGGGCAGGGATGTTTATGCGACATCCGATCGTGCGATATTTCATCCTCGCAACACTCATCCCACAACGCAACTTTCATCCTCGCAACACTCATCCCACAACGCAACTTTCATCCCGCAACACGACATTCATCATACACAACATACAGCATCACACCACGCAACCCCACGCACCGAACACCACCATACCACAACATACATCGTTCTCACAACCCAACTGAGTAAAAAAGGATTGGCCAGATCGGGGCGGCCCCCAGTCGATTTTTACGCCCGAAGACTTAGCACGCGTCTCGCCAGCTCTTGTTTTCCTTTTCGTCGAAATTGTGCCCAAAGTCTGAAGAAATTCAGTTCGGTCGTGTGTGGTTGTGCACTGGCAGCAATAGCAGTGAAGAATAAATAATACAAATAAAACATATATCTATTGTTGAAGTTACCTTACATACGTAGTTAATACGAAAATAAAACATTGTGAATACGAAAGTGTCAACCTGGTGAAGTTTCCCCCGAAACGAAAAATATACGTGAATTGAATTGTTACATTTTTATCTTTAAATTATAAATTTTTGCAATTAAGCGCAAACAAAAGGGGATCTATAATCCAAGGCACACGTAAGTATACCCTGTAGAACTAAGTGCAAAGAACAAATGGTCCTTCGAGCCTTTCCGAAAGGCACCTAAGTTAAACACCACAAACAAAAAATAGAAAATTAAAGATTAAAAGATAAAAAGAAAAAGTAAAAGTGCAAAACAAAAAAAAAAAATTTGCGGGCAAACATATTTTTAAATACATAAACGGGCGCGTTATAACATAAAACAAAGGTCAATAACCTCAATTATACAAAATACATAAACGGGCGCGATATAAGTAATACAAATAACTAACTAAAGAAAGTAAAAACTAAAGTGCGAAATTGTGACATATTGGCTACAAATGTAAGAATAAAAATACTAAAAAGTTCTGTGAAAAGAAAACGAAGTACACATGTACAT
>NW_024395714.1:0-6052 GCF_016617805.1 Bactrocera tryoni | reverse complement strand
TATATACACATTAAGCAATCGATATTGAGCTGCTTCAAATCATTAACTTCACATATTTAAGTGAATTAACCTTTTCATCTTACTGAGGTTTACGTAAAGCCATAACGGCAGTGCATTTGGAAGAATTCCACAATCTTATATTTAGATACAAAATCGATTTTCTTGTATATACACATTTAGCAATCGATGTTGAGTTGCTTCAAATCATTAATTTCACATATTTAAGTTAGTTAGCATTTTTCATCTTACTGAAGTTGACACAAATCCATAACGGCGGTGCATTTGAAAGGATTCCACAATATTTCGTTTGGGTATAAAGTCGATTTTCTTGTAACATACTCATTTAGAAATCAATATTGAGTTGCTTTAAATAATTACCTTCACATATTTAAGATAATTAACCTTTTCATATTACTGAAGTTGACGTAAAGCCAATACGGCAGTGCATTTGGAAGAATTCCACAATCTTATATTTAGATAAAAATTCGATTTTCTAGTAGATTCACATTTAGCAATCGATGTTGAGTTGCTTCAAATCATTAACTTCACACATTTAAGATAGTTAGCATTCTTCATATTACTGAAGTTGACACAAAACCATAACGGCAGTGCATTTGGAAGTTTTCCACAATCTTTCGCTTGGGTATAAAGTCGATTTTCTTGTAACATACTCATTTAGAAATCAATATTGAGTTGCTTCAAATAATTACCTTCACATATTTAAGATAATTATCCTTTTCATATTACTGAAGTTGACGTAAAGCCATTACGGCAGTGCATTTGGAAGGATTCCACAATCTTTCGCTTGGATATAAAGTCGATTTTCTTGTAACATACTCATTTAGATATCGATGTTGAGTTGCTTCAAAACATTAACTTCACATATTTAAGTTAATTAACCTTCTTCATTTTACTGAAGTTAACATAAAACCATAACGGCAGTGCATTTGGAAGAATTCCACAAGCTTATACTTAGATACAAAATCGATTTTCTTGTAAATACACATTAAGCAATCGATATTGAGCTGCTTCAAATCATTAATTGAAAATATTTAAGTAAGCTAGCATTCTTCATCTTACTGAAGTTGACACAAATCCATAACGGCGGTGCATTTGGAAGGATTTCACAATCTTTCGCTTGGGTATAAAGTCGATTTTCTTGTAACATACTCATTTAGCAATCAATATTGAGTTGCTTCAAATCATTAACTTCACATATTTATGTTAATTAACCTTCTTAATCTTACTGAAGTTGACATAAAACCATAACGGCAGTGCATTTGGAAGAATTCCACAAGCTTATACTTAGATACAAAATCGATTTTCTTGTAAATACACATTAAGCAATCGATATTGAGCTGCTTCAGATCATTAATTGAACATATTTAAGTTGGAAAGCATTCTTCATCTTACTGAAGTTGACGTAAAGCCATTACGGCAGTGCATTTGGAAGGATTCCACAATCTTTCGCTTGGGTATAAAGTTGATTTTCTTGTAACATACTCATTTAGCAATCGATGTTGAGTTGCTTCAAATCACTAACTTCAAATATTTAAGTGAATTAGCTTTTTTATCTTACTGAAGTTTACGTAAAGCCATTACGGCAGTGCATTTGGAAGAACTCCACAATCTTATTTTTAGATACAAAATCGATTTTCTTGTATATACACATTAAACAATCGATATTGAGCTGCTTCAAATCATTAATTGAACATATTTA
This sequence comes from Bactrocera tryoni, assembly GCF_016617805.1. Lineage (NCBI taxonomy): Eukaryota > Metazoa > Arthropoda > Insecta > Diptera > Tephritidae > Bactrocera > Bactrocera tryoni. Next base: position 4,332 of record NW_024395714.1, on the reverse strand, counting down.
AGTTAATTAACCTTTTCATCTTACTGAGGTTTACGTAAAGCCACAACGGCAGTGCATTTGGAAGAATTCCACAATCTTATACTTAGATACAAAATCGATTTTCTTGTATATACACATTAAGCAATCGATATTGAGCTGCTTCAAATCATTAACTTCACGTATTTAAGTTAGTTAGCATTTTTCATCTTACTGAAGTTGACACAAATCCATAACGGCGGTGCATTTGGAAGGATTCCAGAATCTTTCGCTTGGGTATAAAGTCGATCTTCTTGTAACATACTCATTTAGCAATCAATATTGAGTTGCTTCAAATCATTAACTTCACATATTTAAGATAATTAACCTTTTCATATTACTGGAGTTGACGTAAAGCCATTACGGCAGTGCATTTGGGAGAGTTCCACAATCTTTTGTTTAGGTATAAAGTCGATTTTCTTGTAAGATACTCACTTATCTATCAATATTGAGATGCTTCAAATCATTAATTGAACATATTTAAGTAAGCTAGCATTCTTTATCTTACTGAAGTTGACACAAATCCATAACGGCGGTGCATTTGGAAGGATTCCACAATCTTTCGCTTGGGTATAAAGTCGATTTTCTTGTAACATACTCATTTAGCAATCGATGTTGAGTTGCTTCCAATCATTAACTTCACATATTTAAGTTAATTAACCTTTTTCATTTTACTGAAGTGTACATAAAACCATAACGGCAGTGCATTTGGAAGAATTCCACAAGCTTATACTTAGATACAAAATCGATTTTCTTGTATATACACATTAAGCAATCGATATTGAGCTGCTTCAGATCATTAATTGAACATATTTAAGTTGGAAAGCATTCTTCATCTTACTGAAGTTGACACAAATCCATAACGGCGGTGCATTTGGAAGGATTCCACAATCTTTCGCTTGGGTATAAAGTCGATTTTCTTGTAACATACTCATTTAGCAATCGATGTTGAGTTGCTTCAAATCACTAACTTCACATATTTAAGTGAATTAGCTTTTTTATCTTACTGAAGTTTACGTAAAGCCATTACGGCAGTGCATTTGGAAGAATTCCACAATCTTATATTTAGATACAAATTCGATTTTCTTGTATATACACATTAAGCAATCGATATTGAGCTGCTTCAAATCATTAATTGAACATATTTAAGTGAATTAACCTTTTCATCTTACTGAGGTTTTCGTAAAGCCATAACGGCAGTGCACTTGGAAGAATTCCACAATCTTATATTTAGATACAAAATCGATTTTCTTGTATAAACACATTTAGCAATCGATGTTGAGTTGCTTCAAATCATTAACTTCACATATTTAAGTTAGTTAGCATTTTTCATCTTACTGAAGTTGAAACAAATCCATAACGGCGGTGCATTTGAAAGGATTCCACAATATTTCGTTTGGGTATAAAGTCGATTTTCTTGTAACATACTCACTTATCTATCAATATTGAGATGCTTCAAATCATTAATTGAACATATTTAAGTTAGTTAGCATTCTTCATCTTACTGAAGTTGACACAAATCCATAACGGCAGTGCATTTGGAAGAATTTCACAATCTTTCGCTCAGGTATAAAGTCGATTTTCTTGTAACATACTCATTTAGCAATCAATATTGAGTTGCTTCAAATCATTAACTTCACATATTTAAGTTAATTAACCTTCTTCACGTAAAGCCATTACGGCAGTGCATTTGGAAGGACTCCACAGTCTTTCGCTTGGGTATAAAGTCGATTTTCTTGTAACATACTCATTTAGCAATCGATGTTGAGTTGCTTCAAATCATTAACTTCACATGTTTAAGTTAATTAACCTTTTCATATTACTGAATTTGACGTAAAGCCATTACGGCAGTGCGTTTGGAAGAAATCCACAATCTTTCGTTTAGGTATAGAGTCGATTTTCTTGTAACATACTCACTTATCTATCAATATTGAGATGCTTCAAATCATGAATTGAAAATATTTAAGTTAGCTAGCATTCTTCATCTTACTGAAGTTGACACAAATCCATAACGGCAGTGCATTTGGAAGAATTTCACAATCTTTCGCTTGGGTATAAAGTCGATTTTCTTGTAACATACTCATTTAGCAATCAATATTGAGTTGCTTCAAATCATTAACTTCACATATTTAAGTTAATTAACCTTCTTCACGTAAAGCCATTACGGCAGTGCATTTGGAAGGACTCCACAGTCTTTCGCTTGGGTATAAAGTCGATTTTCTTGTAACATACTCGTTTAGCAATCGATGTTGAGTTGCTTCAAATTATTAACTTCACATATTTAAGTTAATTAACCTTCTTCATTTTACTGAAGTTAACATAAAACCATAACGGCAGTGCATTTGGAAGAATTCGACAATCTTATATTTAGATACAAATTCGATTTTCTTGTATATACACATTTAGCAATCGCTGTTGAGTTGCTTCAAATCATTAATTGAACATATTTAAGTGAATTAACCTTTTCATCTTACTGAGGTTTACGTAAAGCCATAACGGCAGTGCATTTGGAAGAATTCCACAATCTTATATTTAGATACAAAATCGATTTTCTTGTATATACACATTTAGCAATCGATGTTGAGTTGCTTCAAATCATTAATTTCACATATTTAAGTTAGTTAGCATTTTTCATCTTACTGAAGTTGACACAAATCCATAACGGCGGTGCATTTGAAAGGATTCCACAATATTTCGTTTGGGTATAAAGTCGATTTTCTTGTAACATACTCATTTAGAAATCAATATTGAGTTGCTTTAAATAATTACCTTCACATATTTAAGATAATTAACCTTTTCATATTACTGAAGTTGACGTAAAGCCAATACGGCAGTGCATTTGGAAGAATTCCACAATCTTATATTTAGATAAAAATTCGATTTTCTAGTAGATTCACATTTAGCAATCGATGTTGAGTTGCTTCAAATCATTAACTTCACACATTTAAGATAGTTAGCATTCTTCATATTACTGAAGTTGACACAAAACCATAACGGCAGTGCATTTGGAAGTTTTCCACAATCTTTCGCTTGGGTATAAAGTCGATTTTCTTGTAACATACTCATTTAGAAATCAATATTGAGTTGCTTCAAATAATTACCTTCACATATTTAAGATAATTATCCTTTTCATATTACTGAAGTTGACGTAAAGCCATTACGGCAGTGCATTTGGAAGGATTCCACAATCTTTCGCTTGGATATAAAGTCGATTTTCTTGTAACATACTCATTTAGATATCGATGTTGAGTTGCTTCAAAACATTAACTTCACATATTTAAGTGAATTAGCCTTTTCATCTTACTGAAGTTTACGTAAAGCCATTACGGCAGTGCATTTGGAAGAATTCCACAATCTTATATTTAGATACAAATTCGATTTTCTTGTATATACACATTAAGCAATCGGTATTGAGCTGCTTCAAATCATTAACTTCACATATTTAAGTGAATTAACCTTTTCATCTTACTGAGGTTTACGTAAAGCCATAACGGCAGTGCATTTGGAAGAATTCCACAATCTTATATTTAGATACAAAATCGATTTTCTTGTATAAACACATTTAGCAATCGATGTTGAGTTGCTTCAAATCATTAACTTCACATATTTAAGTTAGTTAGCATTTTTCATCTTACTGAAGTTGACACAAATCCATAACGGCGGTGCATTTGAAAGGATTCCACAATATTTCGTTTGGGTATAAAGTCGATTTTCTTGCAACATACTCATTTAGCAATCAATATTAAGTTGCTTCAAATCATTAACTTCACATATTTAAGATAATTAACCTTTTCATATTACTGAAGTTGACGTAAAGCCATTACGGCAGTGCATTTGGAAGAATTCCACAATCTTTCGTTTAGGTATAGAGTCCATTTTCTTGTAACATACTCACTTATCTATCAATATTGAGATGCTTCAAATCATTAATTGAACATATTTAAGTTAGTTAGCATTCTTCATCTTACTGAAGTTGACACAAATCCATAACGGCGGTGCATTTGGAAGGATTCCACAATCTCTCGCTTGGGTATAAAGTCGATTTTCTTGTAACATACTCATTTAGCAATCAATATTGGGTTGCTTCAAATCATTAACTTCATATATTTAAGATAATTAACCTTTTCATATTACTGAATTTGACGTAAAGCCATTACGGCAGTGCATTTGGAAGAATTCCACGATCGTTCGTTTAGGTATAGAGTCGATTTTCTTGTAACATACTCACGTATCTATCAATATTGAGATGCTTCAAATCATGAATTGAAAATATTTAAGTTAGCTAGCATTCTTCATCTTACTGAAGTTGACACAAAT
>NW_024395713.1:0-8952 GCF_016617805.1 Bactrocera tryoni | reverse complement strand
TTCGTCATATTACAGAATTTGCCATAAAGCCAAAACCCCGAGTGCATTTTGAAAAATTCCACAATTTTACATTTAGGTATAAAACCGATTTACCTGCATTTAAACATTTAAAAATCCCTATCAAGTTGCCTCAAATCATTAACTTAACATATTAAAGTTAAATAACCCACATCATCTTACTCAAGTTGGCATTAAGCCAAAACGACAGGGCATTTGGAAAAAATTCCACAATTTTACATTTAGTTATAAAACCGATTTTCTGGCATGTACACATTTAGAAATCCATATCAAGTTGCTTCAAATTATTAGCTTCACATATTAAAGTTAATTAGCTTTCTTCATCTTACTAAAGTTGGTATAAAGCCATAACGGCACAGCATTTGGAAAAATTCCACAATTTTACATTTAGTTATAAAACTGATTTTGACATTAAGAAATCCATATCAAGTTGATTCAAATCATAAACGTCACATATTCAAGTTAATTAACCTTCGTCATATTTCAGAAGTTGCCATAAAGCCAAAACCCCAAGTGCATTTGGAAAAATTCCACAATTTTACATTTAGGTATAAAACCGATTTTCCTGCATTTAAACATTTAGCAATCCATATCGAGTTGCCTCAAATCATTAAATTCACATATTAAAGTTAATTAACTTTCTTCATCTTACTGAAGTTTGCATAAAGCCATAACGGCAGTGCATTTGGAAAAATTCCACAATTTTACATTTAGGTATAAAGCCGGTTTTCTGGCATGTACACATTTAGAAATCCATATCAAGTTGCTTCAAATTATTAGCTTCACATATTAAAGTTAATTAACTTTTTTCATCTTACTAAAGTTGGCATAAAGCCATAACGGCATAGCATTTGGAAAACTTCCACAATTTTACATTTAGTTATAAAACCGATTTTCTGGAATGTACACATTTAGAAATCAATATCAAGTTGCTTCAAATCATTATCTTAACATATTAAAGTTAATTAACCCGCACCATCTTACTCAAGTTGACATAAGACCATAACGGCAGGGCATTTGGAAAAATTCCACAATTTTACATTTAGTTATAAAACTGATTTTCTGGCATGTACACATTTAGAAATCCATATCAAGTTGATTCAAATCATTAGCTTCACATTTTAAAGTAATTTAACTTTCTTCATCTTACTAAAGTCGCATAAAGCCATAACGGCACAGCATTTGCAAAAATTCCACAATTTTACATCTATATAAATAAAAATGAATCGCCAAAATGTAAGTACGCTCATAACTCAATAACGGCTGGACCAATTTGGCCAATTCTTTTTCTTAAATGTTCGTTGAAGTTCAAAGATGGTTTTTACGGCGAGAAAAAATCGAATAATTTCCGGAAAACCCCTAAAAACAACCTTTTTCTTTTCCCCATACAAACGTTACATACATACATACATACATATGTATATAAAAATGAATGTTTGTTTGTTAGTAACACTAAGAGAACGGTTGATGAAAGTTTTAAAGGTTGTTTGTTGTGGATCGGGAAAGGCTTAGAAACAAATACCTTATACTTTTCATGAGGAGAAGTCGGAAAATTGGACAATTCCAAAAATTAATATTTTTCATATACATTTTTTCAATTTTTGTTTGTTTTATTTTTCAATATTTTGATTTGTAAATTATTTGAATAATTCAATTGCGGTCGCTTGCTTTTTTATTCCGGCTATCCAAAGGAAAAGTTATTGAAAATTATTCAGTGAAAACTTTATGTGTGTTTCAGACGAAGTGATCAATCACTGATTGAAATTTGTTATGAAGCCACGAAGAGGTCGCGCTAATATTCGTCGGCGTTCTTTTTGCCATCAACGTATGGCAGCCCAAAGGAGGGCAAGAAGTACTCCCAAAATGCGATGACATATGTACGTGCGGAATTATGGATCGCGGTCAATCAGCTAGCGATCGTAACGATATCACAGCACAACTTTTTAAACAAAAGCTGCGATGTTTAACGGTCTTTATCTTGAAGCAACCTATGGTATATATGGTGCTGTTAGATGCTGAATGTATTCTGTTGCGTGTTGCCGCACGCACAAATTCTTCTTTGGATGCGGATGGTGATTACACCAGATCAAATTGATGAAATCATTTCAGCGGAAATTCCTGATTCAAAGATAGTTCCAGAATTATACGAAGTGGTGAAAACCAATATGGTTCATGGACTTTGGGAACCTAACAATCCCACTTTGGTTTGTATGTCTGACAATAAATGCACGAAACACTACTCATGTGCTTTTCTTTCGGAAACGGAAATGGGAAATTATGGATATTCACTGTATCGGCGTCGCTCACCAGACGACAATGGCAGAACATTTAGCATTTAGATGCGTGAATATCGACGTTAACAACACATCGAAGTTGAAAACATATGGATCGTACCATATTCGCCACTTTTGTCTAATTCACATTCAAAACAAAGTGTCAATGTTGAATATTGTAGATTGGTGAAATCGATCAAATACGTTTGCAAGTACGTCACCAAAGAAAGCAACATAGCGGTTATTGGCCTTGAACAATATGAGATCAGCAGTATCAAATGGGTCGATATGTGAACTGCAATAAAGCGCTTTGTAAGATGTTTACTTTTGCAATTCATGAAAGTTTTCCGATTGTTGTGCGTCTCGCGGTTCAACTTCATTCAAGTCATTGCGTATTGTGAATGGTACAGTGTGTGCAACTTTTTGAAAAGCATGCCAGCAGTTGCGTTTGCTGGAACATGCTAATAACTGGAAACAGACGAAGGACAATGCAATAGTTACTACGCATGCCACTGAAGTTCGCATAGTTTTCGCGAAGATCATTTCGACATATCAGCCCTCAAATTCGCCTTAATTATGGGGTACGACAAAATGAACAGGAAGATTCAAAGTCAAATTTCGGGAGGTTTGCGCTCATACAAATCGATCGATCGTCTTGACAAGAAAGACGAAACCGTAAATTATCCAGTGGAATTTCCAAATCCTTTGAAGAGCCTTGGTATGCCCTAGCATCATTTACGTCTCAAAGTTGGATCTGTCATTATTATGTTTCACAATCTTCATGCGCCGAAACTGTGTAATGGAACCCGACTGATTATGACGCAGTTATCGAATACATGGGACCTCCATTTCATTTCAAACGTATACAATTTCCAGGGAAAATTGGCCAAATATATGCGGCGTGTTGACGAGTTGGAAACCCACCTTCTTTGTATATTTACGCACTAGAACAGAAATCAAAAAAAATTATGTTTATTAAGCTGCGGTACATTAAAAAAATGTAGAAAAAACGAAAATAAATCATTTTCGCCACAATATAATTTCAACTTTTTTTCATTTCAAAGCATATAATTTCACGCAGGACAACGGCTGCGGGGTCAGCTAGTTAAGGTATAAAACCGATTTTCCTGCATTTAAACGGTAGTGCATTTAGAAAACTGCACAATTTTTCATTTAGGTATAAAACCAAATTTTTGGCATGTACACATTTAGAAATCCATACCAAGTTGCTTCAAATCATTAGCTTCACATATTAAAGTTAATTAACTTTCTTCATCTTACTAAATTTGACATAAAGCCATAACGGCATTGCATTTGGAAAAATTCCACAATTTTACATTTAGTTACAAAACCGATTTTCTTGCATGTACACATTTAGAAACCCATACCAAGTTGCTCCAAATCATTAGCTTCACATATTAAAGTTAATTAACTTTCTTCATCTTACTAAAGTTGGCATAAGGCCATAACGGCAGTGCATTTGGAAAAATTCCACAATTTTACATTTAGGTATAAAACCGATTTTCTGGCATGTACAAATTTAGAAATCCATATCAAGTTGCTTCAAATTATTAGCTTCACATATTAAAGTTAATTAACTTTCTTCATCTTACTAAATTTGACATAAAGCCATAACGGCATTGCATTTGGAAAAATTCCACAATTTTACATTTAGTTACAAAACCGATTTTCTTGCATGTACACATTTAGAAATCCATACCAAGTTGCTCCAAATCATAAGCTTCACATATTAAAGTTAATTAACTTTCTTCATCTTACTAAAGTTGGCATAAGGCCATAACGGCAGTGCATTTGGAAAAATTCCACAATTTTACATTTAGGTATAAAACCGATTTTCTGGCATGTACACATTTAGAAATCCATACCAAGTTGCTTCAAATCATTAGCTTCACATATTAAAGTTAATTAACTTTCCTCATCTTAATAAATTTGACATAAAGCCATAACGGCATTGCATTTGGAAAAATTCCACAATTTTACATTTAGTTACAAAACCGATTTTCTTGCATGTACACATTTAGAAATCCATACCAAGTTGCTCCAAATCATTAGCTTCACATATTAAAGTTAATTAACTTTCTTCATCTTACTAAAGTTGGCATAAGGCCATAACGGCAGTGCATTTGAAAAAATTCCACAATTTTACATTTAGTTATAAAACCGATTCTCTGGCATGTACACATTAAGAAATCCATACCAAGTTGCTCTAAATCATTAGCTTCACATATTAAAGTTAATTAACTTTCTTCATCTTACTAAATTTGACATAAAGCCATAACGGCATTGCATTTGGAAAAATTCCACAATTTTACATTTAGTTACAAAACCGATTTTCTTGCATGTACACATTTAGAAATCCATACCAAGTTGCTCCAAATCATAAGCTTCACATATTAAAGTTAATTAACTTTCTTCATCTTACTAAAGTTGGCATAAGGCCATAACGGCAGTGCGTTTGGAAAAATTCCACAATTTTACATTTAGGTATAAAACCGATTTTCTTGCATGTACACATTTAGAAATCCATACCAAATTGCTCCAAATCATTAGCTTCACATATTAAAGTTAATTAACTTTCTTCATCTTACTAAAGTTGGCATAAGGCCATAACGGCAGTGCATTTGGAAAAATTCCACAATTTTTCATTTAGGTATAAAACCGATTTTCCTGCATTTAAACATTTAAAAATTCATATCAAGTTACTTCAAATCATTAGCTTAACATATTAAAGATAACTAACCTTCGTCAGCTTACAGAAGTTCGCATAAAGCAAAAACGGCAGTGCATTTGGAAAAATTCCACAACTTCATATTTAGGTATAAAACGATTTTCTTGCATGTAAATATTTAGAAGTCCATATCAAGTTGCCTCAAATCATTAACTTAACTTATTAAAGTGAATTAACCCTCACCATCTTACTCAAGTCGACATAAGTCCATAACGGCAGTGCATTTGAAAAAATTCCACAATTTTACATTTAGTTATAAAACTGATTTTGACATTTAGAAATCCATATCAAGTTGATTCAAATCATTAGCTTCACATATTAAAGTTAATTAACTTTCTTCATCTTACTCGAGTTGGCATAAGATCATAAGGGTAGTGCGTATGGAAAAATTCCACAATTTTACATTTAGGTATAAAACCGACTTTCTTGCATGTACACATTTAGAAATACATATCAAGTTGCTTCAAATTATTAAATTCACATATTAAAGTTAATTAACTTTCTTCATCTTACTTAATTGACATAAGACCATAACGGCAGTGCATTTGGAAAAATTCCACAATTTTACATATAGTTATAAAACCGATTTTCTGGCATGAACGCATTTAGAAATCCTTATCAAGTTGCTTCAAATCATTAGCTTCACATATTAAAGTTAATTAACTTTTTCATCTTACTAAATTTGGCATAAAGCCATAACGGCAGTGTATTTGGAAAAATTCCACAATTTTACATTTAGTTATAAAACTGATTTTCTGGCATGTACACATTTAGAAATCCATATCAAGTTGATTCAAATCATTAGCTTCACATATTAAAGTAATTTAACTTTCTTCATCTTAATAAAGTTGGCATAAAGCCATAACGGCACAGCATTTGGAAAAATTCCACAATTTTACATTAAGGTATAAAACCGATTTTCCTGGATTTAAACATTTAGCAATCCATATCGAGTTGCTTCAAATCATTAGCTTAAGATATTAAAGTTAATTAACCTTCGTCATCCATAGTTCGCATAGCAAAACAGAGCATTTGTGAAAATTCACAATTTTCATTTAGGTATAAAACCGATTTTCCTGCATTTAAACATTTAGTTGATCCATATCAAGTTGATTCAAATCATTAGCTTCACATATTAAAGTTAATTAACTTTCTTAATCTTACTAAAGTTAACATAAAGCCATAACGGCACAGCATTTGGAAAAATTCCACAATTTTACATTTAGGTATAAAACCGATTTTCCTGCATTTAAACATTTAAAAATCCATATCAAGTTACTTCAAATCATTAGCTTAACATATTAAAGTTAACTAACCTTCGTCAGCTTACAGAAGTTCGCATAAACCAAAAACGACAGTGCATTTGGAAAAATTCCACAACTTCACATTTAGGTATCAAATCGATTTTCTTGCATGTAAATATTTAGAAGTCCATATCAAGTTGCCTCAAATCATTAACTTAACATATTAAAGTGAATTAACCCTCACCATCTTACTCAAGTCGACATACGTCCATAACGGCAGTGCATTTGGAAAAATTCCACAATTTTACATTTAGTTATAAAACTGATTATCTGGAATGTACCACATTTAGAAAATCCATATCAAGTTGATTCAAATCATTAGCTTCAATACAGCACTAACTTTCTTCTATCTTGCTCGAGATTTATGTAAGATCATATGGTAGTGTGAAAAGTTCCCCAATTTTACATTTAGATATAAAACCGATATACTGCATGTACACATTTAGAAATCCATATCAAGTTGCTTCAAATCATTAGCTTCACATATTAAAATTAATTTACTTTCTTCATCTTACTCAAGTTGGCATAAGACCATAACGGCAGTGCATTTGGAAAAAACTCCACAATTTTGCATTTAGGTATACAACCGAGTTGCGTGCATGTACACATTTAGAAATCCATATCAAGTTAACTCAAATCATTAGCTTAACATATTAAAGTTAATTAACGCTCACCATCTTATACAAGCTGACATACGTCCATAACGGCAGTGCATTTGGAAAAATTCCACAATTTTACATTTAGTTATAAAACTGATTATCTGGAATGTACACATTTAGAAATCCATATCAAGTTGATTCAAATCATTAGCTTCACATATTAAAGTTAATTAACTTTCTTCATCTTGCTCGAGATGGCGTAAGATCATAAGGGTAGTGCGTATGGAAAAATTCCACAATTTTACATTTAGGTATAAAACCGACTTTCTTGCATGTACACATTTAGAAATACATATCAAGTTGCTTCAAATTATTAAATTCACATATTAAAGTTAATTTACTGTCTTCATCTTACTCAAGTTGGCATAAGACCATAACGGCAGTGCATTTGGAAAAAATCCACAATTTTACATTTAGGTAAAAACCGAGTTGCGTGCATGTACACATTTAGAAATCCGTATCAAGTTGTCTCAAATTATTAAATTCACATATTAAGGTTAATTACCTTTCTTCATCTTACTAAAGTTGGCAAAAAGCCATAAGGGTTGTGCATTTGGAAAAATTCCACAATTTTTCATTTAGTTATAAAACCGATTTTCTGGCATGTACACATTAAGAAATCCATATCAAGTTGCTTCAAATCATTAGCTTCACATATTAAAGTTAATAACCTTTCTTCATCTTACTAAAGTTGGTATAAAGCCATAAGGGTAGTGCGTTTGGAAAAATTCCACAATTTTACATTTAGGTATAAAACTGACTTTCGTGCACGTACACATTTAGAAATCCATATCAAGTTGTTTCAAATTACTAAATTCACATATTAAAGTTAATTAACTTTTTTGCTCTCACTAATGTTGGCATAAAGCCATAAAGGTAGTGCGTTTGGAAAACTTTCACAATTTACCATTTAGGTATAAAACTGATTTTCTGGCATGTACACATTTAGAAATCCACATAAAGTTACTTCAAATCATTATCTTCACATATTAAAGTTAATTAACTTTTTTTATCTTACTAAAGTTGGCATAAAGCCATAAGAGTAGTGCATTTGGAAAAATTCCTTAATTTTACATTTAGATATAAAACCGATATTCGGCATGTACACATTTCGAAATCCATATCTAGTTGCTTCAAATCATTCGCTTCACATATTAAAGTTAATTAATTAACCCTCACCAGCTTACTCAAGTTGACATAAGACCATAACGGCAGTACATTTGGAAAAAATTCCATAATTTTACATTTAGGTATAAAACCGACTTTCTTGTATGCACACATTAAGAAATCCTTACCAAGTTGCTTCAAATCATAAGCTTCACACATTAAATTTAATTAACTTTCTTCATCTTACTAAAGTTGGAATAAAGCCATAACGGCAGTGCATTTGGAAAAATTCCAAAATTTTACATTTATTAATAAAACCGATTTTCTGGCATGTACACATTAAGAAATCCATATCTAGTTGATTCAAATCATTAGCTTCTTATATTAAAGTAATTTAACTTTCTTTATCTTAATAAAGTTGGCATAAAGCCATAACGGCACAGCATTTGGAAAAATTCCACAATTTTACAATAAGGTATAAAACCGATTTTCCTGCATTTAAAAATTTAGCAATCCATATCGGGTTGCTTCAAATCATTAGCTTAACATATTAACGTTAATTAACCTTCGTCATCTTACAGAAGTTCGCATAAAGCAAAAACGGTAGTGCATTTAGAAAAATTCCACAGTTTTTCATTTAGGTATAAAACCGAATTTTGGCATGTACACATTTAGAAATCCATACCAAGTACCTTCAAATCATTAGCTTCACATATTAAAGTTAATTAACTTTCTTCATCTTACTAAAGTTGGCATAAAGCCATAACAGTAGTGCATTTGGAAAAATTCCACAATTTTACATTTAGATATAAAACCGATATTCTGCATGTACACATTTAGAA